>NW_016107345.1:7074796-7107755 GCF_001604975.1 Cebus imitator
TTTTTTGTATTTTTAGTAGAGACGGGGTTTCACCATGTTGGCCAGGCTGGTCTTGAACCCCTGACCTTGTGATTCGCCTGCCTCAGCCTCCCAAAGTGCTGGGATTACACGTGTGAGCCACCACGCCTGGCCAAGGCTTTTTATTTTTAATGAAGAACCTAGTGGTAGTGATATTTTTGCACGTCTTCTCTATAGTCAAAATACTGAGCTAGACATTGTATTCTGGAGTATAAACAACAGAAAGCAAATTATATACTTTCAGACACTGAATGAAACATTATGACAAATAAGAAATTACTAACAGATTAGCATTATAGGGAGGAAAGTAAACATTTAAGTAAATTACTTACATTGCTTGTCCATGATTTAAACAGATTCTGTAAAAGAAGATCTGACATTAATATACAGTCTATAAGTTTACAAGTCAAATATAACAGTTGAAACAGGATACTCTAAAACTACCCAGTCACACTCATGGGATATTCCTCTCTATTCATCCAGCCCAGCCTTACCTGGCCATTTAAGCCCTTTGTGCTTAACTGCATTCCCCTTGCTGTGTTTCTGAGTAGGAATTTAGAAATTGTTGGTCAGCTCATGATAGTGAATACATTCTAAAGCCTTTTGAGGTGAGGGTCCAGTGAAGCAAAAAGCTGTAAAGATACACTATGAGCTAAGACTCCAAATAGTAACCAAGCTAAAAACATCAGCCTTCACAACTTGCACAGTCTAAAGGAAGTGGGTGGTCAGTTCCCAGCCTCTGGACTTGGGCCCCAGGAATGTTCCAGCAGGAGAGCGAAAAATGTTAAATATCAGTTCACACTACTGCAGTTATCTTGGGAAGTGTAGGTCTTGTGGAAGTGTTTTTTGTAAATTTCAGAAGGCCTGACACTACTCTATGCATTCAGAGACTTCTTTTTCTCAGAGAACCGACTCTCAGGAGTTGTCACAGCCATGGCACCTTGACCACCAAAGTGAAACTTCGTACTCGGTATTTATACAGAAACATAATAAACAGCAAACATTCTACTCAATACTTTTGCCTTCCAGTGCTTTTACTCAATCCCAGTCTTTCCCATTACTATCCATTCACTACTTTTTCCATCTCCTGTAAATCCCGATGCCCTTCATCTCTTAATGACAAGGCATCAGGCAAAACTCTGTTACCCAACTGTTTTATCTTGGACCCACACACACTTACACAAACTTTCCCCTTCCCAGGCCCACTCCAGTGCTGGCTATTCTTTAACCAGCTTCTCCTACTGTGCAACTGATTAATAAGTGGTTAATAAGTCAACTGATCCCTCTACATGCTCAACTAAAATCTAGAGTTCCAGAGAAGAATCTGCCTCCCTCCTTGCTGTTTCAGGGGGGAGGCGTATTCTTCTCTGGAACTCTAGCATTTAGTTGAAACAGCAAGGAGGGAGGCAGAAACAGCGAGGAGGGAGCCAGGGGTGGTGGCTCATTCCTATAATGCCAGTATTTTGGGAAGCCGAGGCAGGAGGATCACTTGAGTTCAGAAGTTTGAGACCAGCCTGGGCAATGTGGAGAGACCTTGCCTCTACTANAAAAAAAAAAAAAAAAGCCAAGTATGGTGGCATGTGCCTGTAGTACCAACTACTTGGAAGGCTGAGGTGGGAGGAATGCTTGACCCTGGGAAATTGAGGCAATGGTGAGGTATGATGACGTCATTGCATTTCAGCCTGGGTGACAGAGCAAGACTGTGTTTCAAAATAAATGTGTTTTATTTTTTGTTTTTTGTTTTTATCATTGCCAGCTTTAAGAACAAAATTGGTTGAAAAATTCAAAATAGGTTTATATGGTTCTGAAATAAATCAAAAGGGGTGTTTGTGTTACTGATTTAACTTCCCACATTTTCTTAGGACAATGGGAATCCCAGTTTGCATTAACTGGTCATAAATGAATTATGTGGACCTCATCAAGCCACAAAGGTAGAAATTAATAAGTTTATACTTTTCCGCAATTAATCTATAAGGTGAACAAGAAGCTAATAAACACATGGAACCAAAATAGACTAAAAGTTTTCAAGACTACATTTGTGTTTTAGATTCCATATGAAGAACTGTTTAAAGGAGACTAAATTCATACATATAAGAGGACATGATTTTTGTCAGCCTCAAATTTCTACCATCAAAGACTATACTTTAAAATGCCAATTTTCTAAAAATATGCTAAGAGTACTTTAACAGATATGTCAAAAAATACTAATACATTCCAGATTAGAAATAAGTAGTATTCTTTAATTATCACACTGGACTACACATCTCTAAAGTCTTTACCTGCCCCTTGCTTCTTATAGGATCCCACTCTATAACATGCTTAGCTTAAAAAAAAAAAAAATTCTATGGCCTTTAACCAATTTTAACAGAACTTTTAAGAAACCAGTGTTTCAGTTATTCTCACCTTGCCTACAATGTCAGGAAAGCACCAAATAATGTCTAAGGACAAATCCTAAATAAAATGTAAGGGCAAAAACATAGCCAAGTTTTTATCTCTCTCTCTCTCTCTCTCTCTCTCTCTCTCTTTCATTTTTTCAGACTACTGAATTAGGAAAAAATCATAGTTTCTGGATTTCAAATCTATTCATCGGAGGCAGAAAATATTTTTGTCATAATTTTACAAATTTTTTTTCTTAGCATTTAGTTGTTTTAGGCTTTCAAGTCCCATGCAAGCCAGAAATAAAGGATGTTCTGCAAAGGTAGAGAATTCATTAACCAATGCTATGTATCCTGGTAAGCAGTGGTCCCCAATCTTTTTGGCACCAGGGACTGGTTTCGTGGAAGTCAATTTTTCCATTGACCAGTGGAGCAAGAGATGGTTTTGGGATGATTCAAGCTCATTACATTTATTTTGCACTTTATTTCTATTATTATTACATTGTAATATTTAACAAAATAATTATACAATTCATTATAAGGTAGAATCAGTGGGAGGCCTGAGCTTGTTTTCCTGGAACTAGATGATCCCATCTGGGGGTGATGGGAGACAGCGACTGATCATCAGGCATTAGATTCTCATAAGGAGTGCACAACGTAGATCCCTCACACATGCAGTTCACAATAGGGTTTTTGCTTTTATGAGAATCTAATGCCGCTGCTGATCTGACAGGAGGTGGAGCTCAGGCAGTAATGTGAGCGATAGGGAGCAGCTGTCAATACAGATGAAACTTCACTCATTCACCTGCTGCTCCTCTCCCGCTGTGCAAGCCCAATTCCTAACAGGCCACACACTGGTACTGGTTGGTGATCCAGGGGTTGGGGACCCAGCTATTAAGAATAGGTGGAGGATCTTAAACAAGGAGTATCATGAGTTTCAAGTCCTTGCCAAATGAGTACCAACCACAGAAATCCAGGACAGGGAAAAAAAGCTGATTCTAAAACAATGACAATTTGTTCATATTTGCTCTTTTTTTCCCACTTGATTACATTATTTTTCATCCTAAAAGATAAGCTAGTGAGGATGAGAACCTACTGGCAAAACTACTGCAGAATAAAACCTGAGCCTTTGCTTTACTATAGGTTTTCGAATTTTGACATTTCCCTAATATCTCAAGCATTGCAAATGGCATGTAATAAGCTCAGATGCAAAATGTTAAGTGTTCCTTGTATCTGTCCATGTGCCCAGTAGATAAAGCACTGTGTGCTAGGTCACTAAAGTCATCCACTATGTGGATGCCTACATTCCTCTTTGTTGTTATCATGATCCCTTGGGGTTTCTCAAGCTTAATGAGTCTATTCAAAGATGTATGTCACTCAGTTTGGGAATAACTGGTTGTGCCCTGAATGAATTAATGAGTTAATTAATTTAGCATGATAACTCATAAATAATGGCTTCTACCACACTTATTTTGTTTTTAATTTCATAAATACTTCAGAGAAAGAGAAAATCATCTTTATGGTGTACCAAAAAAATGTACTAAAGTTATGATGTATACTGTACCATTGGAATAACAATTACTCCAGGATGAACGAAGAACTTCAAATATAATCTGATTTGTCTAACTCTGTTAAATAAGACTTTGGAGGAAACGGAGGCATCATATATTATTTGCATATAAGTACACTGCTGTTAAAATTTTTCTACCAGAAATCATAAGTCCCCATTGTTTCTCTGGACTTCTTGATAACTGTAAACCTCTACTACCAGGAAGAGGAAGAAACAGCACAGGAGATTTCCAGTTCTGCCTTCACAATTCACATTACAGTGAAACTCTTCTGACCCATCTCTTGAGGTCACGACATTTTTATCTAATTAAATAATTTCCATGTCATTTGGGCAATGTTTGTAGGTAAATTTGATACATTTCAAAATGTTTCGTTGACATCTAAGAAGGGAAAATATTCATCTGTTGAACTCTGGTTTTGGTAAAACTTAAGTATAGAAAAAATTTATACATTTACACAAATGTGTCGGGCAAGCAGGTGGTGAGGCTTGGAGTACCCAGCACATCATACCTGTAAGATATGGGAATGCAGTGACATGACTGAGGCTGATAATAAATGCAAAGTACCTTGTAACAAGGAGTCTTCCCATAAAGATCCTCTTGTGAATTTTATGCTTAAACAAAATAAATATGCTTAAAACCAATTTGGGATAGCCTTTTATAGCATTTTATATTAAACCTTGAATAAAAATGTAGATAATATGTCAACTAAAACCAAGTGAGATGATAGTGATCAAGTGTTCTACAAAGCTAAAAAGTAAACCAAAGAGACAAAGGAAACAAATACTAAATCAGTCATTCTCATTTGATTGCTTTATTCTCTGAAAAGCCTTTCCTGACAACCCAGAGCTCCCTCACAAATTCGAGTTGTTTCTTTCCTTTCCTTCTAATAAATGATGAAACTAAACCCATGGAACTAAAACTGATTTTAATGTGATACAGCTCACTAACTAGCTAAATTAAGATTATTAATTATTCATATTCTTTGCACCAATGCCTCTGATTCACTGAAAAAAGGAAAACTGACAACCTTCAGTGAAATTTGTTAAAAGACTTTCTTAAGGTATCTTTCTTATGTAAGATAGAAAAGGCTTGAAGTTCAATTTACTTTTGTGCCACTTAGCTTTAACTAGGCCAGGTGCTATGGTTAGAATGGGTGACCAAAGTTCATGTGTTGGAAACTTAATTTCCAATGCAACAGTGCTGGGAGGTGTGGCCTAATAAAATATGATTAGGTTATAAACATTCTACCTTCATGAATAGATTAATGTTATCTTGGGAGCGGGTTAGTTATTGCGAGTAGGCCTGTAATGAACTCAAGCTCCATGCTCTCCTGCTGTCTTGCCCTTCCACTTTCCACCATGGGATGATGCAGCAAGAGGACCTTCACAAGATGCTGGCACCTCGGTACAGTCATGCACCACAACAACAGATCACATATATGATGGGGGTCCCATAAGATTATATACCATATTTTTACTATACTATTTCTATGTTTCGATATGTTTAGATATATAAATACTTAACATTGTATTATACTTGCCTACAGTATTTAGTACAGTAACATGCTACACAGGTTTCTAGCCAGGAGCAATACTTTATTGCACAGAGTCAAGGTCCAATAGGCTATCTGCAATCTCACTGGTCATTCCTTTTCTTGAATGAGCCAAGTTCCCTCCAGCCCAGGACTTCTACCTGTGAAGTTCCCTCTGTCTATAATGCCCTACACCACCCCACTCACCCACACACCCATAGACTAGTTTTATTTGAGACTTCCTTCAGCTCTCAATCTGACTCTTCTCAATACCCCCCACCCCACCACCCTAGCCTAAATAATAGGCTATACTATCCAGGATTGTGTAAGTAAACTCTATGATGTTCTCACCACCACAAAATTGCCTCATGATGCATTTCTCAGAACATATTCTTGTCTTTAAGCAACACACGATTATGTTGGACTTCCTAGCCTCCAGAACTGTAGGAAACACATTTCTGTCCTTTATGAATTACCAAATCTCAGGTATTCTGTTACAGCAGCAGACAATATATGGAGACATCATATTTTTTCTAATCACTTATTAAAAAGAAACATATGGAAAATTGAAGAGTGCAACTATTAGTTCTGATTAAAAGTTGTTTTGGCTTTTTAATTTAGCACTATTCAGGGTAGTGCTATTGAATGTGTATATATAGATATATATACATATAAAAGTACTCCCTATATAAATATTCACTAAATATAAAGCTTGTATGGTTTTTAAGGAATTAATTGAAGGCAGGGAGCATGCAAGGCACCATACCAGGCACTAGAGCACAATATCTTGACACTAGGGGAGACAGACAATTACGAATTAAATATATTATTAAAAATACTGTATGTGCTATAGATAACAATAATGTTGCTGTAAGAAAGGGTTATGGCTTTTAAGTTACCACTAACTTCGACGGTGGTAGGGGTTTAATAAAAGTCAGACTGGGAGCTGAAGGAAATCTCAAATTAACTAGTCTACGGAGGTATATGGGTGGGGTGTTGGAGGGCATCATAGATAGAGAGAACTTCATAGGTAGAATTCCTGAGCTGGAAGAACTTGCCTCATTCAAGAAAGGAAGACCAGTGAGGTTACAGAGCAGAAGAGGGAAAGATTCTTAGAGATGAGGATGGAGAGGTACACAAGGGTCTGCTCACACACAATTCATGTCTCTCCACCTGTACTCTAAGCTCCTTTACAGATCTAAAGGCAGTTTGATCTGTAAACCAGCTCTTTTACCTGCCACTTTTCTATCCAACTGCGGAAATCCACTCATTTCCCTTTATTTTTATTTTTCATTTCCCTGCATTTTCTCATTGTTCAAAGCTCTACTATTGTTGTAAACAGGGTGACATTAACAGAAAGGTTTGTTTTTAGGAAAAGCTCAAGAAAGGAGCCCCCAAACTGCCTAACACTTTTAAGTGTTACTTGTAGTAACCATGTATCTCAATGTGATAAACCAGAAGAAACAATGACTGCCTCTGTTCCTGGCACTGGGAACTGCCTGTACCTGGAACTGGGAAATGGCCATGCCAAGATTTCCAGGAATAACAGTGCATGAATGAAACCGCATGGGAACCAGAGAGGCAGCTTGGAGAAGCAGGGACTTTGTCAAATATTTAAAATAATAAAAGCTAACTGTCACTGAGTACTTTCTGTAGTGCCAGGCACTGCTCTAAGAACTTTACATTAACACATGTAATACTCTGTAGCTTTTTAAAATAGTTACACAGTTTCAGAGATGAGACAATGGGAAGAACTAACACATGTAATACTCTGTAGCTTTTTAAATAGTTACACAATTTCAGAAAGGAGACAATGGAAAGAACATAAATGAAGAAAGTGGCTGACAGTCCACAGATGCGAAGTAGTAGAGGCCGAATTTAAAGTCGGGCAGCCTGACTAGAGCCAATGGTCTTAGCAACTGTGCCATATACTGCCGCCATCTTTTCCAAGCTGGCCTAGCATAGCTGTGGGCTCCAGGCAGACTCCAGTGAATACTTACTGATAAATGACAGCCTGCAGGCTGTATTAACCGTCCCTTCTAATAGCCCCACTATGCTGGCACAGGCTCCCGAGCCCAGCCTCAGCCCAGGATTCAGGGCTGCTCTCTGCCTGTAAAGCAGTGTAGCTAAGGGGAAGCTCAGTCCCCCGAGGTGTTTTCAGGCAGGACAACCCTGGTCATTGGAATGGTTCTGGGTGCCGCTGGGCGACCTCGGGCCTCTGGCCGAGTACCTACTCCACTTCCAGGGTCCCTTTCAGAGGCTTCTTGCATTTCTGGCCCCAACCTTCACCCCACATCCTCCACCTCCAGAGCAGCAAACACTACCGACGGGCCGTCGCCCCGGTTCTCCGTAAGTTGCCCTCCACACCTGACCCTGGCCCTGGGACCAGAACAGGCTCCGCGCAGTTCCCGCGCCCGCGTCCCCGGGAGGCGGCAGAAAAAGCCGCCCGCGCACCTGTGGCTGCCGCTGTTTCCGCTCCCGAGCGAGCCAAGGTCCAGAGAGCAGGGTCCAGGCGGTGGCTTCCTCTCCGCGCCTTCAGACTGCCAGGCACAGCTGCTGCGCAACCTGCTCCAAAGGCAGCAGGAAGGGAGTCTGGGAGTAACCTTCGCGCCCACCGCGGCAGCTCCGGTTTCGTTTCCTGGATCTTACGCACACAGCGCGGCTTCATTTCCCTGGTCCCTGCGCTGGCGCCTGGGTCCCGCAGGGCTGCTGGAGGAGGAGGAGCTGGAGGAGGGACTGCACCCACCACGGAGTGTGTGGCCCGCCTCCTCTACCCCCGACTCGCTTTCTTTTTTTTTTTTTTTTTTTNTTTTTTGAGACGGAGTTTCACTCTTGTTACCCAGGCTGGAGTGCAATGGCGCGATCTCGGCTCACCGCAACCTCCGCCCCTTGGGTTCAGGCAGCTCTCCTGCCTCAACCTCCTGAGTAGCTGGGATTACAGGCACGCGCCACCATGCCCAGCTAATGTTTTTGTATTTTTAGTAAAGACGGGGTTTCACCATGTTGACCAGGATAGTCTCGATCTCTTGACCTCGTGATCCACCCACCTCGGCCTCCCAAAGTGCTGGGATTACAGGCTTGAGCCACCCCGCCCGACTCGCTTTCTTGCTCCTCTGAGAGGCTCCAGAAACGTTTGTCCTGTGGCTAAGGGAAGAGGTGAACTGGAACCTCGACACCAGCTGGAACTGAAAATCATCAGCTGGGGAGTGGTTTCCGCCAGGAACTTTCTTCACTCTGGCTTCGACCTCTATCTTTCGGAAGCCCATGGCTTTTCAAGGCAAGGGAGCAGAGGCAGTTTAGATGACTAATGAGGAGGGGGGTCAAGATTGTTTTTCTTTATGGTGCCTTTTCTTTCTTGCTGTCTTTCTCTTTCTTTCCTTCTACTAAATTTTGTTATATTTTTTAAAGTCTGTTTTTAAGCAGTTACTTGAATGTTTCAAAAGCTCCCTTTATTTTTTAAAATAAATATTGTGCCTAGATCCTTTTTAAACTAGTTTTTATTGTGTGTATTTAAATTATATGTATGACATATCCATCAACTCCTGTAATTACACATTGCTGCCCGTGGGGCGAGAGCAGCTATAATCTACTCATTTATCATAAATCCTGAATACCACTATCGTTAACTATAGTCCTCATGTTGTACATTAGATCTTTCCATTTGTTCATCCTACATGTTTGTAACTTTGTACTTTTTTACCTAAATTTCTCCATTTCTCCTGACTCCACTCCAACCTGGATGACCCTGGATAAACCAATGGTTCCCAACCTTTTTGACACCAGGGACCAGTTTCGTGGAAAAGAATTTTTCTGTGGACCACGGTTGGTTGGTGGAAGGTTTCAGGATGATTCAAGCGCATTACGTGTATTGTGTACTTTATTTCTATTATTATTACATTGTAATAAAATATAATGAAATAATTATACAACTCACCGTAATGTAGACTCAATGGGAGCCCTGGTCTTGTTTTCCTGCAACTAGAGGGTTCCACCTGGGAATGAGAAGAGACAGTGACACTGTAAGTGTGTTGCTTATGTCCAGTCTACTCTGTAATCGTGTTTTGGTTGTTGTTGCTGCAGAAAATCCTGCTTCACGAACGTAGGATGTTGAAAATGGAAGCAAGCTCTTCAGTGCTTTTGTGGCAATCTCATGATTTGAAGCTGTCTCAAAATCCTTTTTTTTTTTTCTTTTTTGAGACGGAGACTTGCTCTGTCGCCCAGGCTGGAGTGCAGTGGCACGATCTCGACTCACTGCAACCTCCGCCTCCCAGGTTCAAGCAATTCTGCTGTCTCAGCCTCCCAAGCAGATGGGACTACAGGCCTCCATCACCACTCCCAGCTAATTTTTTGTAGTTTTGGTAGAGACGGGGTTTCACCGTGGTGGCCAGGCTGGTCTAGATCTCTTGACCTGGTGATCAGCCCACCTCAGCCTCCCATAGTGCTGGGATTACAGGTGTGAGATACCGCGCCGGGCCTCAAACATACTTTTAAGGTCACCATCATTTGTGATCTCAAGCAACTGATCCTCTTCTAGTGGGGACAAAGTCGATTCACCTGGCTTATTCACAAATGGGTCATGGAGACATTCATTCCCAGTTCAGGGTTCTTTTGTGGTTGGGACGTAATGCTTAAACTCTTTTGAAAGCTGAAATAGGTGATCATGCACCAGCTGAGAGAAAGAAGTCCCTGGCTCAGTCTCTTTCAAAATCTCTGCTAATGTTTGAAACGTCAAAAATCCCAACGTTTCACTCCTTGCCTCCATAATTCCAGTTTGGCTTTCGATGCAGCCACTTTATCTGCTGACTTGAACATAGTTGTCCTTCTCCCCTGAAGTGACAGGTTGAGTGCATAGAGCAGGCTGAATATGCCACACAAGTAAGCAAGTTTTGCAACCCATTCTGTGTCACTGAAATGTGTCGCCAGTGGTGACCATTTTTCTAAAAGAAATCTCTGGAGCAGCTCTCATAATTCAAAAATTCTGGCCAGTGACCTGCCTTTAGAATGCCACCTCACTTCTGTGTATGAGAAGACATTTGTGCTCTGTGCCCATCTCCTGACAGAGCTGCACAAACAGATGTAAGATCATGTACTTTCATGTGGTTGATAATTTTTGTCACATCCTGCAAAATGTTAACTGCAGGTGAGATTTTTCAGCTAGCCAGCATTTTTCTGTGGATGACATAGTGCGTATACTCACATTCTTGTCTCTTTGCCCAGAGTAGTGAAACCAGAAAGCCATCCAGTCATGGCAGCCATTCCTTCCATGCATATACCTGCACATATTGACCAATTCACTTTTCCTGATCTGTAGTCATTTAAAGAGTTAAATAGTTCTGCAGCTGTGGTTTTGATTGGCAACAAAAGCTCACACAACACATCCTTGTGCACATACTTCCTGAAAAATAAATCATACACACAAAAAGCATTGTTGCTTTGTTGTCAACATTGGTAACCTCATCAACCTGGTTTACATACCTTGGTGACTCATTAATCCTCTCTAACAATTGTGCCTCTATATTATCTGCTATTTCATCAATTCTTCTAGTTATGGTGCTAGCCGAAACAGGAGTATGTGCCGTCTTTTGAACTGCAGCCTCTCCTAAAAGTTCACAACAAATGTCCTTAGCAGCAGGCAGGATCAATTCTTCACCAATAGTAAAGGGCTTCTTGCCTTTAGCAATGCGATTAGCTACTAAGAATGATATGCTCAGTGAAGATATATTTGGTGACGTGGTGGCCTTCAATAATTGCTTCTATGTGTTCTTTGTGTTCATGTTTTCATTTTTTTTTTTCATGAAAAACTCCAAAGGCTTGTCTTTTAATGCAGAGCACTTGGTCTCCGTGCGGCACAGCAGTTTTGAAGATTTCATAACATCATTGGATAGCCGGTAACCACATATTATACAAAGCAGGCTTGGAGAATGTGAACCACCTGTTGTAATAAACCTGTAATTTAGGTAGGACTCTGGGTATTTTCCTTTAAATGCAGCTTTCTTTTGTTCTGCAGTCTTAGTCTTCTGCTGTCTCATCTTTGGGTCTTTCTCCATTTTCAAAGAAGCTGTCCAGTGATGTTTGTTTTTCACTCATTTTGGCTAGGGTTAGCTTGTGAGCTTAGCAAAACTGTGACTAAGACAAGTGCACAGCGTGGGAAAGAGGTGCAGAAGAAAGCCGTAAAATAATGGCTGGGGCATGCACAGACTAAAATAAGTGTTGGATTCTGACTTAAAGCCTGCCACCAGGTGCAGTTATACAATTGAAGTACATCAATTTTCCACTGTAAAGCCTGGCACCAGATGCATCTTAATTGTCACTTATCACTTGCCGCTTGTCCCTCACTGGTAGGGTTTTGATATGAGCCTATAAGCAATGTATTTATTATGATCTCTGTGCAGTCAAAACGCTCTGCTAATGTTAATCTGTATTTGCAGCTGCTGCGTAGCACTGGCTTCACTGCCTCAGCTCCATCTCAGATCATCAGGCATTAGATTCTCATAAGTAGCATGCGCATAGATCCAGCCCATTTGCAGGTCTGTGGCCTGGGGTTTGGGGACCCCTGCTATAAACCACTATTATATATATTTGACCTTTTATTTTCTTAATTTCAGCTATAAGTGAGATTATGCAAAATTTTTATTTCTGTATCCTTGGCTTATTTCATTTAGCATAATGTCCTCCAGGTCCATCAATGTGATGGCACCTGGCAGGATTTCCTTCCTTTATAAGGCTAAGATTCCATTTTTGTGTGTCTCTGTGTATGTATACACACACAATGGAGTATATGTATCTTTCTTTATACATTTGTCCGTTGATTGACACCTAGACTGTTTCTATATCTTGCCTATTCTAAATAATGTTGCAATGAACATGGGAGCGCAACTATCTTCAGGAGGTGGTGATTCCATTTTCTTTTGGTATATACACAGAAGAGGGATTTCTGGGTTATGTGGTGGTTCTATTTTTAATTTCTGTAGGAACCTCCATACTGTTTTTCATAATGGCTGCACCAGTCTATATTCCCACCAGCAGTGCACAGGGATTCTCGTTTCTCTATACCCTTGCTGATACTTGTTATCTCTTGTCTTGTTGATTATACCAATCCCAACAGGTGTGACATAGTATTTCATAGTAATTTTGATTTGCATTTTTCTGACGAATAGTGATGTTGAGCACTTTTTCATATGCCTGTTGGCTATCTTTATGCCATTATTGAAGAAGTGACTATGCTTATGTCATTTTTGAAGAAGTGTTTAGTCCATTTCCCATTTTTTAAATTGAGTTAGATAGAATACATAAGGAGGTTAATTCAGAAATAACGTCTCTGTGCTGACCTTGCGAAGGAAGAAACTAGCCTTACCAAAGAATTTTAACTTTTTTATTATATTACCAACACAAAATCTCTTTTTTTTTTTTTTTTTTTTTTTTTGAGACATTCTTACTCTGTCACCCAGACTGGAGTGCAGTGGCACAATCTCAACTCACTGCAACTTCTGCCTCCTGGGTTCAAGCAGTTCTCCTGTCTCAGCCTCTCAAGATGATTTCTCAGCTAAGTGTTGAAAGAAGAGTAGAAGATATCCACAAGCAAAAGGCAGCAACACAAACAAAGAAAGACCATGGTGTATTTTAAGAATGCAAGCAGTTAAATATGACTGCAGTGCAAGATGGAGCAAGGTATGGAGTTTACAGACTCCTGATTTTGAGGAAGAGACAATTAACTGTGGATCAAAATTATTGTTTTCTCTTTCATGGATAGAATTGTTGCTGACAAGTGGCTCTCTACCTGGGACTGTATTTCTTTACATAGAGATGTGGCCACATGACCAAATCCTAGTCAATTAGAATGTGAGAAGAAACAAGTGTTTAATTTCTAAGCAAGAATTTATAATAGGTGAGCCTTCACTGCTGTTTTCCATCCATTGGTTTAATGCAGAAGATGATGAGATCTTAAGAGATGGCTGAAATACAGGCAAAAGAATGCCTTAACCCTGCAATTCCACATGAATAAAAGCTGTCCATTAGCCAGAAATTCTCAGCTTGATAGTCATATAACGGAGAAATACTTCTGTTGGAAAAATTTTTATAGCAACTAACACTATCCAAACTAATAATCCCTGGAAAGATTGGGAAGGAGTCATTCGTATAAGGCTGTATACTATGGAGAAGACATTGGCTTTTATCTTGGAGGATAGATTGAAAAATGACATAATTTTAAGTATGATAAAGACACTATTAGGCTCTTGTTTTAGAAAGACTAAATTAGTGATAGTGTGAAGAATGATTTGTATGATAGGAGAAACAAGCAGCTAGATTGTTTTAGTTACAATTCAAATTCAAAATAATCTAATCCTGAACTAAAATAGTGAGGTGGTGTTAAGTAAAAATGAAAGGAGGGAGGTCTCTAAGGGATTTAACAAGAATAGGTGGTGCTTGGTGACTCAATAGATTTGCGGAAGAGGAAGGAAGAAAATTATCTTAAGAATGTTCCCACCTTGGGCAATTGATAGTACACATATATATGAGGGATTACAGAAGAAGATTTGGGGGTAGAGCATGGTTACATTAATTTAGCTTGAGAGGCTTATGGGACATCAAAGTTGGAAAAACTGATAGCTTGTTAAAATAAACTTGCCTGCCTCTTAGAAGTGAAAAAGCTGTATGCACAGTAATTGAACCCATGGTTTAGATAGATCAACACTGCTGAAAAGTTATTGCATGAAGAGGAAGTTCAAGTATGGGAAATTGGGACACCCTTGTTTAAAGATCATGGGTTCTTTAACCTTTCTTAAAGCAAACTGAAAGGGAAGACCTAGACAGTCTAAGACAGCAGTGTGATTTTACTGAAACTAAGACATGACAGACTTAAATAAGGAAGTAATGAATGGTATCATAAATTCCAAGGAAATAAAAGAAATTGTAGTTGTGGTGGTCAAGTCCTGCAAGATGAAAGATGTGTAAGATAGCAGTGTAAGAAAGATGTCTAAGATAGCAGTGTGGTTTTTCTGAAACTAAGATGTGACAGACTTATATAAGGAAGTGATGAATGGTGTCACAAATTGCAAGGAAATAAAAGATACTGTAGCTGTGGTGGTCAAGTCCTATCTCACAGTTCACGTAGTATCTTGTCCTTTTGTTTGCTCCTAATGACAGTGAAAGAGTGCTCACATATACCTTGTGGTCAAACACAATGTCTAATTCACTCTTCTCTCCTTCCCCCCAGTTCATAAAGGAAAGGAAGTCAATAATCAGAAGATATATCCCGCAATGTTATGCCACCATCTGAAGCCTACTGGGCAGATGCTATTTGGATGGAAAGAAAATAGGATCTCACAGTGTAGCTTCCAGTTTTACTAAGGTTGTTGTTATTTTTTTCTTCAGGCAGGGGAGAGAAGGAGAGAGCATTCTCTTTAGCTAGCAGGATGAGAGTGTTTATGCTGCTGCATCAGGTTTCTCTGGGAGGTGGCACAGGCTGAATCTGTGAGGCTAACCAGTTGCAGCTATGATTTTATCAGGCACCACCTGATGAACTTGCCTGCTTCAGTTCTTCACTTTGCAAACAATTACCACTTACCACAAATCCAAACCTCCCAAACCAAACAAAATGGTTAGATTTAGGGCCTAAAGATTTCTACTTATTTAGACAATTGTTGAATGACCATCTTAAGAAACAAATATTATTAGGTGTTTTTTTTTTAAAGCTAGAAATTGAGGAACAAATAAATAATTTTATAGATTTCTTCTTTGTTGGGAACCCAACCATGTGTATACTTGCAAAGCGAGTTTCACAGGACGGGTGGTCGAGCCCAGACACAGGGACGCCTGCCTGATAGAGGGAAGTTGAGATAAAGTTGAGTCAGGAACAGAAAAAAGGAGAATCCTGTTAAAAGATAACCAGATGATCGGAACCAGAAAATCCTGCAGTCACAAGGAACAATGTCTCAATATAAATGTTTTTTATGAGCACCAGGAATGACTGTCACCTTTTACGACCACTGATTGTGTGTCTCTGCCATCCTTATTGTATTAGTGATCGGTTTTTTCTCTTACACTGACGTAAACCAGAGCCTGAAAAATGTATATAATCGAAGCCTTTGAGAAATAAAGTTGCTGGTGGAGCACTCACTCCCCAGACCTCCTGACCCCACTTTTCTGTCTCCTAGTTTTCCTGCGCACCTCCCACTCAGGTTTTGAATCCTCTTGCTGGCAGAGAGTTCCCGCCAGACTTCTTGCTTTTAGTTCAATATTTAAAAGTTTCCATGGGCTCTAACAATTAAATATCTTTATCAATTATAGAATGGTTAATTTTTATTATGGTGGGGGTGGAAACTATATTTCAGTGGTTTGCAGAATCAAAGGGAAGGGAATGAAATACAGACAATAAGTTTAGAATTTTTAAAAAATAACTTTAATTACTGTTAACTAAGCTTACTTAAAAGAAATTGTAGGCAAATATCATTATCACTAACCATAAAATGTGATGAGAACCTAAAAGGGAAATAATTTCACCACAAATCCATGGAATTCAACATTTATTAATTGGAAACATAAATTTTCCTGGAGGTATCACAAGCAAAAACAAGGAAAGAGACACTTTGCTATAAAGTTCTGTGACCATTTTGAAACCCTATTAACTGAAAATCCTAAGATTCAGATATAGGGTGTATTTGTCAGGGTTATTCAGAGAATCAGGACCAATAGGAAGCAAATAAATGACAGAAAGGATATATTGGGAGGGATTGGCTACTGGGACTGTGGAGGCTGAGAAGCTCCATAATTTGCCATCTGCAAGCTGGAGACACACAAAAAAGCCAGTGGTATAGTTCCAATCCAAGCCTGAAGGCCTAAGAATCAAGGAAGGCAATGTGGGTCCCAGAGTCTAAATGCGTACAAATATTATTAATATAAATGCAAATGCTGATGTCTGAGGGCAGGGGAAGATGGATGCCCCAGCTGAAGAAGAGAGTCCAAAATCATCTTTTTCTTTGCCTTTTTTCTTCTATTTAGTCTGTCCTTCAGTGGATTGAATGTTGCCCACTCACTTTGGTGAGAGACTCTTACTCAGTCTACTAATGCAAAAAGTAATCTCTTCAGGAACCACCCTCACGGTCTGTGAGAGATAGAAAAAAACAAATTTGTTTTTTCTATTCTCACACACTACTCAGCACTCACTTTCTGACAATGAATGTTTATGGATTTTTCTTCACATGCCAACAGGACACCAACTGGGTGTCCTATAATTCAGTTTGATTCTTACACTATCTACCTGGGGTTAGAGTCAGATCCTATAGGTTAAGGGATCAGTTCCAAAAGAATGCTCCCTCACTTCTGATGCCAATCACAAGGAATAGGATGTCATTTATACTTCTTACTAGCAGGCTATAAATCAGGTTCTCATGACCCACTCCTGGGTTTGATTAATTTGTTAGGATGGCTCAGGAACTCAGGGAAATACTGGCAGTTACTGATTTCTTACATAAATGAAGGATATGACAAAGGATACAGATGAACAGATGAAGAGGTCTGGGGGAAGGGGGGTGGAGTTCCCATAACCTCTCTGAGTATGCTACCATCTAGGTTCCTACATGCATGAGGCAATCCTGAAGCACCCCAACCCCAGTCCTTTTTTTGGTGGCTTCATTATGTAGGCACAATTGATTACATCATAGGCTTAAATCATAGGCCATTGCTTATCTACTCAAGTTTTAGCCTCCCTCCCTGTGTCCCCAGAGGTTAGAGGTTGAGACTTTAAAGTTCCAACCTCCTAATCACATGATTGTCTCTCTTGGTAACCAGCCCCATCCTGAGACTATCTGGGAGCTCACCAACAGTTACGCATTAGAACAAGAGATGTTCCTATTATACAGGAATTTTCAAGGGATTAATGAGGGTCTCTGCATCAAGAACCTGGATCAAAGACCAAATATTTGAGCAAAAGATCCACCTAGCACTCCTATTGATCAAGAAATTACAAAAGTTTTAGGAGTTCTGTGCTGGGATCCAGGGGTGGAAACCAAATATATATTTCTCATTACCTCACAGTAACACAAATCAAACCCAGAAATAATGCTCAACAGGCTGTTGGGCATTTCTTTGCCCAGTCAGTTTAACACATATAATTAACCATCACAAAAGTGTTCATACTTCTGAGTAACATTTGGTTAACATACAGAGTAACATTTGGTTACTCAGTCAGAGAGTAAGCTTGGATGTCAAATTCATACTCCTTTATGAATGCTAAATTTAAACAAAGCAAAGTAAAATATCACAAAAACCCATAAAGAATCAATAATGCCTTTAGCTCTTTAAAATCATTATAAATCTGTCATGTATAAATCTAACCTGAGTTCAATATAGGTTAACATATTACATAAGGTCTATAGATAAACATCACAATTACTTGCACTCTATCTTGTTTGCCCTTTGCTTGCTGTGTCCTCTGATCACTTTACTCTTTATATGTAACACCTACACCCAGGTCACCAGTGGAACCAACATTGAAAACAAACAGTAACATATGGCAACCACATATGGTTTGCTAGATGCTAGCTCTACTTTCACAAGTTCAGTACTGATAGTTTTCCAACATTTTATCTACATTTTAGAAATGGAAATATTTTAATCTTGAATTTTCCAGTAATGATACGCTCCTAGTTATTTCTTTTGTGGCATATAAGAAATATATATGTTTTGCTGCAATTTTACGCTGCTAGTTATTTCTTTTATGGTATATTTCTTATACCACATATACTTATGTGCAGCATATAATTGCAGTGAAACATTACTAATGCTTATTGCGGGTTTGAAAATTCAGATGGTGAACGGAATTCATCTGCAAACTAATGTAATACAAATTTATACCAGAGAGGGAATTTCATTTATAGATTGAGTCATTTATTTATCTGCAAAGAGATAATCATAAAGAATTTTTCATAGCTAGTTTGATAAATATAATGTTCTTTCAAGGAATGTAACTTTCACTTGTTATTAGTCTGGCAAGCAGATTAAAACCTTTCCTTCACTGAGTACTAAATGTCTAATTCATTCCTTTGCAAACTGGGGTATTACCAGGTTAAATTTTCTCTGGGATATGTAGTTGAGAAATTCAAATAATTCACAATAGATGGTTATAGATTTTTAATGTTCATAATTGTAATAAAGTTTTACAAATAGAAATAAATATCCATCATTTTTTCTGTTCTTTTTTCTTCTGAATAATTTCATGAAGATAAATTTCCAGGTGGGTTTCTGGGTCATAGTGCTTGAACATTTTGATACTCTTTGTCTATCTTGTCAAAATGCTTTCCAAAATAATTTTACCAAATTTGCTTTTACTTGAACATTTCTTTATACTTCTAGAATAAAATAAATGAAATATAAGATATGTTTATTCATGAAAGCTGATATGTACTTAGATTATTAAGCTTTAAAATAGATAGCTAAACATGATTTGAAGAAGTAAAATAGTTTTGATATAGTCTCTATGTATTTATAAGCACATCTACATGATTTTTAAGGAACTTAAAACTCTTTCTTACACTATTTTAATATGAATAATACTAAATATTTAATATATATAATATGTATAACGTATACAAACACCATTTTAATAGGTATAATATTAATACAAGGAAATAATAATAGCATGAAGAATTTGAAAAGGAAAAATGAACTATTCTATATAGATGTCATTTGCCTAAGATTGTTACTTACAGTGAGAAATTAAGCTAGCAATTTCCCAATGATTTACCTGTCTTAACGTCTTCAAAAATGATGAAGTAGTAGGATGAAAAATAAAAAATACTTTCTTTATTGTGACTTAGTAGAAGACTCCTGTTCAGAATTCAGAATGCTCTTAAGGGACCAGTGCAATGGTGACATGAAGGACAGAAACGGCAAACTACCAAATCGAGGTGATGATTCTAGGGCCATATATCATAGACCTAAGCTTTTCTTGAAGCTGCTTGCTATAGTTTCGATGTTTGTTCCCCAAACTTCATGTTGAAATTTGATCCCCAATGTTGGAGGTGGAGCCTAATAGGAGGTGCTTGGGTCATGGGGGCGGATCCTATGTAAATGAGCTTTGTGCCATCCTCACAGTAATGAGTGAATTCTCACTCTGCACTTTCCTCCTCTCTCTTGCTTCTTCTCTCACCATGTGATCTGTAGAAACACTGGCTGCTTTTCCCCTTCTGCCATGAGTGGCAGCAGCCTGAAGTCCTCACCAGAAACAGATGCTGGCACCATGCTTCTTTTTCAACCTGCAGAACAGGGGGCCAAATAAACATTTTTTAAAAACATAAATTATTCAGTCTCAGATATTCTTTCATAGCAACACAGTGGACTAAGTAATTTCTAAATCTGGATATTTCTGGAGTGTTTGTGTGCGAAGTGGTGCTAGGCCACTTTTTTACAAAAGTTTTATATATTACAAAGTAGTAATTTGTTGCGTATTTTACAAATAATACATAGAATGTTTATAAAATATGCATATAATAAAAATTCCTAAAACCTTACCACATATTAATAACCTCTCCAACATAATGTGCTTCTTTCCTGTCTTTCCTGTGTGTGCAGTCCTATTTGTATTTTTAATAAAATTTCCTCAGACTGTTGATACAATTTACTCTCCTACTTTCCAATTATATATGGCAATTGGATCCCCATAAATATATTTCAAGGTTTGCATATCATTTCATCTAATAATTACATCATAATATATTTAAACATTATTATTATATATAGCATGGTGAGCAACCTTATGCATCAAATATATGAGCGTCTGGAATTATTTGGGTGAATTAGAGTCCTAGGAATAAAATTATTAGGCAATTAGTCCTCTTTGTTGTTGCTAACAAATAGTGGTACAAGATGGAACTAGGGTACATGGAGAATAAGGACTCTGCTATCTGTTTTATCCATATAGGCTTGCAGATAGAATACAGAAAAAAATATGCAAGAAACATGCTTTCTATACCTCAGCAGTTAGTTTGGTGGTATGAAAGTTGTCAGAATCAAAATGGAATCACTAATGACTGCATTAGGAAACCCTGACAAATAATCCTGAAAAGGCCGTGAAGAGAAGGTTCTCATGCTTACACGTGTGCCTGATAGTAAAAAGGCCTACAAAACCACAACCTTGCACAAAGGTCACCACAACCTTACACAAAAAGTACTTCTGCAAGAATGTCTGCCCAGTAACTGCCTGTGCAACCTCAGATTGGCATTACCCTTTTTATTGATTTTTGTAGTCAAAGATAATTATTTCAAAATAATTATGTACTCATTTTTTCTGTTAAAAACCTTTGTCTTTCTTTACCTTCCTGAATATGAGCATGGTTTACTATGGCAGACATGCTCCAATTGTAGTGCTGTATTCTCAGATAAACATCTTGTCTTTTAGAGAGCCCCTCTAGTTGCTATTTATGTTAACAGCAGTGCTACTAGTTTTAGGTAAAACATTTTATGGCATAGCCTGGGGCTGATATTTAGCAATTATGTGCCTGCATGCAAGTTATACAAAGTGGTTCACACTTATATTAGGTTTTTTTTTTTTGTCATTGTTATTGCCGCTCTCATGTAGATTTAGCAGCATGTAACAACACAAATTTGTTGCCTCACATTTGTGCGTGACAGAACTCTGGGTAGGTTTGAATGGTGTATTGGTCAGGGTTCTCTAGAGGGAGATAACTAATAGGATATATCCATATATGAGAGGGAATTTATTAAGGTGAATTGACTCACAGGATAACAAGGTAAAGTCCCACGATAGGCCATCTGCAAGTTAAGAACGAAGGAAGCCATTGGTGTATCAGTGCGAGTCCTAAAACCTCAAATGTAAGGAAGCCTATAGTGTAGCCTTTAGTCTTTGGCCAAAGACCCGAGAACTCCTAGAAAATTGATGGTGTAAGCCCAAGAGTCCAAAAGCTAAAGAACTTGGGGTCTGATGCTCAAGGGCAGAAAGCATTCAGCACTGGAGAAAGATGAAAGCCAAAAGATTCAGCAAGTCTGCTCTTCTGTCTTTTCCTTCCCACTTTATTCTAGCCATACTGGCTGCTGATTAGATGGTGTTCACCCAGACTGAGGGTGGGTCTGCCTCTCCTGTCCACTCACTCAAATGTTCATCTCCTTTGGCAACACCCTCACAGACATACCTAGTAACAATACTTTGCATCCTTCAATACAATGAAGTTGACACTCAATGTTAATAATCACAAATGGGTTCTCTGATCTGGGTCACATGAGATTGAAAGGTGCTGGCCAATTGGGCTCTTACTAGTGGGAAGCCCTGGAAAGAATCCATTTCCAAACTCCTTTAGTTTGTTGGCATAATCCATTACCTTGGGTATGTAGAACTGAGGGCCTGGCTTCGCTTCCTTGCTGGTTGTCAGCTGGGGAACCATCCTTAGCTCCACAGGGGCCCCTGCATCTCAGGGCAAGTGATTTGTCTGACCTCCAATTCTGGTGCATCTTTTTGACTGCCTCATCTGCTATTTAGGCCTCATGTGATTACATTGAATCCCCTAGATAATTCAGAATGCTGTTCCCATCTTAAGGTCTACTGATTGGTAGCCTTAGTTAAATCTAGACTAATGATGATCAAATAACCAGGGTATGGAAAATTTGGGGAGAAATCTTTAGAATTCCATTTATTATAGCATTTATTATAATTGCTTGGCTACCATGCCATCACAGTTATACTTTTGGCTATCATTCCTGAATATAAACTAATCCTCATAGCAGTAAGATGTGTCAGAACCTTGGTTATCAGCACTATGCCTCTAGTCAGCATTCATAGCTGAGGGAAAACCAGTTATAACCCTGGTAGGACAAAGTATTGGACTCTAAACCTTGATTTTATAGCTGTTTTATCATGTGGATGGTTCTAAGCCACCCTCAGCATTCTATCAGAAGTTCTGCAAGCTAATTCCCTATCTGGGAGGCTGGGTCCTCAAGAATCAATAAAGTTAAACTTTACCATCCGTATTGCCTATCAAAATGCTTGTTTGAAGTTCTGAGATTTGGAAAAATGGAGCTTTTTTGGTGCTTAACCTCATGTTCACAGATAATAATTTGGTACAGGTCTGCAGTAGCTCCAAATGACCCCAAAATCTGTTAGTGTGGTATGCTATGGAAATGCTTATTTTGGATCAGAGTTTGTGAAAATTCAGAATCCATTTTTTTTTTTTGGAGAAGACTTGAGAACTTCAAAACACCTCATGTACCCCATGAGTATATATACCTACTATGTACCCACAAAAATAAAATAAAAAACCTTGAGACCTGCAATAACCATAGAATATGAGTTACAGAGGGACCTCTCAAAAGAAGTGCATTATCTCCCATTATGATTAGAGCTGAGTCACCTTTGCAAAGTACTTCAAGCACTCGGTATTAATACATTTTCACACTACTATAAAGAACTGCCTGAGACAGAGTAATTTATAAAGGAAACAAGTTTAATTGACTCACAGTTCTGCATGGCTAGGGAAGCCTCAGGAAACTTACAATCATGGTGGATGGTAAAGGGGAAGCAAGGCATCTTCTTCACAAGGTGGCAGGAAGAAAAATGAAAGCAGTAAGAACTACCAAACATGTATAAAACCATCAGATTTTGTGAGAACTCAATATCATGAGAACAGTATGGAGGGAACTGCCCCCATGATACAATTACTTCCACCTGTTCTCTCCCTTGTCCTGTGGGAATTATGTGGTTTATGGGGATTACAATTCAAGATGAGGTTTTGGCGGAGGACACAGCTAAACCATATTATTTTACCTCTGCCCCCTCTCAGATTTCATGTACTCACATTTCAAAACACAACCATGCCTTTCCAATAGTCTTATTCCAGCATCAACCCAAAAGTCCAAGTCCAAACTCTGATCTGAGACAAGGCAAATTTCTCCCACCAATGAGCCTGTAAAACCAAAAGGAAGTTAATTACCTCCTAGATACAATGGTGATACAGGCATTGGGTAAATACACCCTTTCCAAATGGGAGCCATAGCCAAAATAAAGGGGTTACAGACCCCATGCAAGTCCAAAACCCAGCGGGACAGTCAAATCTTAAAGCTTCAAAATGATCTCCTTTTATTTCATGTCTCACATCCAGCTCACACAGATATCAGAGGAATTCTTTCACAGTCTTAAGCAGCTCCACCCTTGTGGCCTTGCAGAGTACAGCCTCCTCACAGTTGCTTTCACAAGCTGGCGTTGACTGCCTGTGGCTTTTCCAGGTGCACAGTGCAAGTTGTTGGTAAATCTACCATTCTGGGGGCTGGAGGACAATGGCTCTCTTCTCACATCTCCGCTAGGCAGTGTGCCAGTGGCGGCCCTGGTTGAGGGCTCCAACCCTACATGTTTTTTCACACTGCCTAGCAGAGGTCCTCCACGAAGTCTCCACCACTGCAGCAAACTTTTGCTGGATATTCAGGGGTTTCCATTCATCTTCAGAAATCTTGGTTGAGGTTCCCAAACCTCAATTCTTGACTTCTGTGCACCTGCAGGCTCAACACCACATGTAATATTCCAAGTCTTGGGGCTTGTACTTTCTGAAGCAACAACCTCAACTCTATGGTGACCCCTTTTAGCCACAGCTGGGACACAGGGAGCCAAGTTCTGATACGCCACAAAGCAGCAAGGTTCTGGGCCCAGCCCATGAAACAACTTTATCCTCCTATGCCTCCAAACCTGTGAAGGGGGGGTTGCTGTGAAGACCTCTCACATGCCCTGGATACATTTCCCCCATTGTCTTGGTGATTAAAATTTGGCTTCTTGTTACTTATGTAAATTTTTGCAGTCAGCTTAAATTTCTTCCCAGAATATGGATTTTTCTTTTCTATTGTATGGCCGGTCTGCAAATTTTCCAGACCCTTTTGTGCTCTGCTTCTTTTTTAAACATAAGTTCCAATTCCAAACCATCTCTTTATGAATGTTACAACTAAATGCTTTTAACAGCACCCAGGCCAAATCTCAAATCCTTTGGTGCTTAGAAGTTTCTTCTGCTAGATACCCTAAATCATCTCTCTCAAATTCAAAGTTCCACAGATCTGTAGGGCAGAAGCAAAATGCCACCAATCTTTTCGCTAAAGCATAGCAAGAACCACCTTTATTGCAGTTCCCAAGTTCCTCATCTCCATCTGAGAGCACGTCAGTCTGGACTTAATTTTCTATAGCACAATCAGCATTTTGGTCAAAGCCATTTGACAAGTCTCTAGGAAGTACCAAAATTTTCCACGTCTTTCTGTCTTCTGAGCCCTCCCAACTGTTTCAACCTCTGCCTGTTATCCAGTTCCAAAGTTGCTTTCACATTTTTGGGTGTCTTTTAAGCAGTACCCCACTCTCTATGGGTACCAATTTGCTGTATTAACACATTTTCACACTGCTATAAAGAACTGTCTGAGACTGAGTAATTTATAAAAGAAAGAGGTTTAGTGGACTCACAGTTCTGCATAGCTGGGGAGGCCTCAAGAAGCTTACTATCATGGCAGAAGGCAAAGGGGAAGCAAGTCAACTTTATCACGAGGCAGCAGGAAAAAGAATGAACTCAGGAGGAACTACTAAACACTTATACAACCGTCAGATCTCATGAGATCAAGAGAACAGCATAAGGGAAACTGCCTCCATGATTTAATTACTTCCACCTGGTCTCTCTCTTGACATGTGGGGATTATGGGGATTATGACTCAAGATGAGATTTTGGGTAGGGACAAAGCCAAACCATATCAGACTTTTTCATAAATCATATATAATTTTTTTTTGAGACATAATCTCACTCTGTTGCACAGGCTAGAGTGCTGGTGGCATGATCATAGGTTAACTGCAGACTTAATCTCTCAGGCTAAGTGAGCCTCCCACCTTAGCCTACCAATACCTGGGACTACAGATGTGGGCCATCATGCCCAGCTAATTTTTACATTTTTGATAGAGATGAGGTTTCATCGTGTTGCCCAGGCTGGTCTCGAACTCCTGCGCTCAAGCATTCTGCCTACTTTAGCTTCTTAAGTGCTCAGATTACAGGCATGCGTCACCATAGCTGGTGTATAATTCTTTTTCATAGAAGAAATTAAATATTTTATTTTGAAAAAGAGTGTAGTTGTCTCTTGGACTCTTTGGGGGAGTGGTTCCAGAACACCCCTCAGATACCCCAATTTCTGGATACTTAAGTCCTTATAGGAAATGATCTTGTATTTTCATGTGACCTACAAACTTCTTCCCCTATACTTTAGGTCATCTCTAGATTATTTACAATATCTATTAAAATGCATACTTCATTTATGCAGATTCAACATAGTACTCAGCACAGCAAATTCAGGTTTTGGTTTTTGAAGTTTTATCACATTTTTTTCTGAATATTTTTGATCCACACTTGGTTGAATCCACAGATACAAACCCAGAAATCCAGAAGGTCAACCAGCTTCATAAAATATGAAACAGAGTATACAGAGCTACATAGATTAGCTTCTTTTATATCAGAGTAGCCTGGTCTTTCAGTGAATACAACTTTGCTTGCAATGGTTATTTCTCTTTTTACTGGCCAAGGTAAACCCATGGTCCTCTCACAATGGAATATTTAAAATTAACTTGCTCTTTTATTCCCATTCTTTCTCTCTTTCTCCTTCTCCCTTTTATTTCTTTTCTTTCTTATTTTTCTTCTGTTTTGTTGTTGTTCTTATTGTTTGATTAAATTTCTGGCAGGTTTTCTCGATTTATCTTTCTAACCTTAAGTTACTTTTAAATTTTAGTATCCTATTTTCAATTCTTCCTGCCTCCATCAAATATCCTTTTAAAAAATAGTTTCTTATCCTTGTTAGGTAGATTTTTTTTAACATTCCACAAGATATTAATTATGTTATTAATTGGGGTTTTCCCTCCATCTTTTTTCTTTCTACTTGCAATATCTCTATTTCTTATATGTTTTGATTTTTCTTTTTCTGAAATCTTTCTTAAATGTCTGGGGATTTTCAGATAGTAGATTTTATGTTTATGCCAGAGGAAGTAAAATAGCGGATCTCAGGAGCAGGGCTTGTCCATCAATTTTCCACACTATATGGTGATTTGGTAAAAAATATGATTTTTTGAGGTATTTCCAAAAATTTTAGGGCATTTTTTGTTCTTCAACTATTTTATTTCTCCAGAGAATATTTTTGATGTTCTATTACCAGTTTTTTGTGTCTCCTAGAAATATTATCAGAATAGTGAATATGTATTATTTAGTCCTCCCATGTGTCAATCAATGAGTAACCTGTTTATCTATTGAGTAGACATAAAATTGGCCAGTTAATTCATCTTAAGATTCTGTTTTTAAGTTACAGAGTGAGGCTCATATTTTAATATTGCCTAAACCCATTTTATGTTTTATATGTTATATTTATGTGTTCCAAATTCTAAAACTGCAGTTTAGATATTTTACTACTGAAGTCAAAATAATAGTGTTTATAACATCCAAGATGTAAGATTATTGTATTAGTCTGTTCTCACACTGTTAATGAAGACATAACTGAGACAAGGTAATTTATAATGGAAAGAGGTTTAACGGATTCACAGTACCACATGGCTGGGAAGGGCTCACAATTATGGCAGAAGACAAAGGAAGAACAAAGGCCTATCTTACATGGTGGTGGGCAAGAGACCTTGTGCAGGGGAACTCTTGTTTATTAAACCGTCAGATCTCATGAGACTTATTCACTATCACAAGAACAATATGGGGGAACTGCCCCTATGTTTCAATTATTCCCACCTGGCCCTGCCCTTGACACCTGGGGATTATTACAATTCAAGGTGAGATTTGGGTTGGGACACAGCCAAACCATATCGTTCTGCCCCAGCCACTCCAACATCGCATGTCCTCACATTTTAAAACCAATTATGCTTCCCAACAGTCTCCCAACGTCTTGACTTATTTCAGCATTAATACAAAATTCTGGAATCCAAGGTCTCATCTGAGACAAAGCAAGTCCCTCTGTTTAAGAGCCTGTAAAATCAAAAGCAAGTTAGTTATTTCCTAGGTACAATGGGGGTACAGGCATTGGGTAAATATATGCATTTCAAATGGGAGAAATTGGCCATAATGAAGAGGTTACAGGTCCCACACAAGACTGAAATCCAGTGAGGAAGTCAAATCTTAAAGCTCCAAAATGATCCCCTTTGACTCCATGTCTCACATCCAGGTTACGCTGATGCAAGTGGTGGGTTCCCATGGTCTTGGGCAGCTGTATAGAAAGACCATGGGAACCACCAAATATTCTTTTAAAAAATAGTTTCTTATCTTAGGTAGTTTTTTTTAGATTCCACAATATATTAATTAGATTATTTTTATATATGCTTAATAAATGCATCAGTCTCTGCACTTTGGCACAAGAATTAGGAACCAGATTTGTGTATTACTAAAAGAAAATAAAACAGAAGCTTAATTTTTTGTTTTATTTCATAGTACTATGACTGCAGTACTATGCAGCTTTTCCAGGTACATGGTGCAAGCTGTCAGTGGATCTACCATTCTGAAGTCTGGAGGACAGTTGCCCTTTCTCACAGCTCTGCTAGGCAGTGCCCCAGTGCCCTCAGTGCTATGTGGGGGCTCCCATCCTACATTTCCCTTTCACACTGACCTAGCAGTGGGCATTTCACTCCTGCAGCAAACTTCTGCCTGGACATCAAGGCATTTCTATACATCCTCTGAAATCTAGGTGGAGATTCCCAAACCTCAATTCTTGACTTCTATGTACCCGCAAGACCAACACTGCCTGTAAGCCATCAAGGCTTGGGGCTTGCACCCTCTGAAGCAATGACCTGAGCTCAATGTTGACCTCTTTTAGCCACAGCTAGGATGCAGGGAACCAAGTCTTGAGACTGCATAAAGCAGCAATGCCCTAGCCTGGCCCACAGAAACCATTTTTTCATCCTAGGCCTCCCAGCTTGTAATGGGAAGGGCTGCTATAAAGACCTCAGGTATCCCTGTAGACGTTTTTTCCATGATTAACATTTGGTTCCTCATTACTTATGATAATTTCTGCAGATGGCTTGAATTTCTCCTCAGAAAATGGGTATTTCTTTTCTATCACATTGTCAGCCTGCAAGAGTTCTGAACTTTTATGCTCTTTTTTTTTTTAATGTAAGTTCTAATTCCAAACTGTATCTTTGTGAGTGCATAAAACTAAATGCTTTTAACTGTACTCAAGTCACCTTTTTAACACTTTGCTGCTTAGGAATTTCTTCTACTAGATACCCTAAATCATCACTGTTAAGTTCAAAGTTCCACAGATCTCTAGGGCAGGGACAAGATGCCACCAGTTTCTTTGCTAAAACATAGCAAGAATCACCTTTGCTCCAGTTCCAACAAATTTCTTATCTCCATCTGAGACCACATCAGCCTGGGTATATTGTCCTTATCACTATCAGCATTTTGGTCAAAGCCATTTGACAAGTCTCTAGAAGGTTCCAAACTTTACCACATTTTCTTGTCTTCTTCTGAGTTCTCCAAACTGTTCCAATCCCTGCCTGTTACCCAGTTCCAAAGTTATTTCCACATTTTTGCTTATTTTTACAGCAGCACCCCACTACCCCATACCAATTTACTGTATTAGTCTGTCCTGGTGTTGCTAATAAAAACATACCTGAGACTGGTATAAAGGAAATTTATAAAGGAAAGAGGTTTAAAGGACTTACCATTGCACATGACTGGAGAGGCCTTACAAATATGGCAGAAGACGAAAGAAGAGCAAAGGGACATCTTACAGGACAGCAGGAAAGAGAGCCTGTACAGGGGTACTTCTATTTATAAAATCATCAGATCTCATGAGAGTTATTCACTACCAGGAGAACAACATGAGGAAACTGACCCCATTTTTCAATTAGTTTCACCTGGACCCACCTTTGACACATGAAGATTATTATAATTCAAGGTAAAATTTGGGTGGGGACACAGCCAAACCATGTAATTACTGACACATGCACTGCCATAGCTACCCCTATTTCATGAACATACGTTTCTCTCAAATCATCTTGGTAAATGTCTGGCTTTCTAGGTAGTTATCTGAGCTTGTAGTTATGTAAAACTCCTGTTTGTTTGTTTGTTTGCAAGGTTGTAGTGGAAGATTGACATACCCTCCATTTTGAAATTTCAAAGATGAATATTAGTGAAGTCTTAGATATTATAAATATATGCTTAGATTTTTCATCTGTTCTACAATAAGAAAATTAATGTTTATGGAAATTAATTATATCCAAACCACAGTGTTTTTGACGCCATGGGGAACAGACACAAAAATTGTTCTGAGTCAAATCCCAGAATCAGCTCACAGTCTAATAAAGAAAGTGCATCAAAGACAGAAGGTAATTAGCTATAATACACAGTAGAATATGGTAATTTCATAATAAACTTAACATTACATTTAATTTGCATGAAGTGAATGGAGAAAGGAACACAAACTGGACAAAATTTAAGAACAATTTTGAGGCAGAAACTATGTTGACATTAAAAGCTAAATTAGATCAGGCAGGTGCCTGTTCAGCACTTTGGGAGGCTTAGGCACGAGAATCCTTTGAGGACAGGAGTTTGAGACCACCTTGAGCAAGATACTGAGATCCCATCTCTCCAAAAAAAGAAATATAGGAAATGAGCCCGGCATACTGGCATGTGTCTATGGTCCTAGCTATTCAAAGAGGCTGAGGTGGGAGGATTTAAGCCCAGATATCAGGGCTGCAATGAGCTGTAATCACACAACTGTACTCCAGCATGGGTGACAGAGTGAGACCCTGACTCAAAAATAAAAACAAAAACAAAATATGAAGAGCATTAGGATAGGTAGAAAAACAGAAAAAAAAAAATGTACTAAGGGAGAGGAAAAAGCATTAATTAATTCAGGGAAATCAGAGTGCCTCAAGCATAGTTAAATTTGAATAAAGCTAATCAGGCTGAGATTTAAAATTAAGATGTCATTCATTTTGCTTCAGAATCAAATTAGAAAGATTTTAAACTGATATTTTTACTTTTTAACATTGAGGTTTCACTGTCTCCCTCCCTTGTGGACCAATACATGTGCAGGTTTGTTTTTGTTTTTTTGTTTTGTAATTGTGCATAAATGTGTGAAGGGCAGGAATTAAAATCTGTATCCTGTGTGGTGATTTTTTATACCTTCTCAGCCCTCACAGCTGTTCAATTTGCAGTCTGAATAACAAACATTTCATCCTACAAAGAGATTTACATTTTGGCATTCTCTGGCATAAACACTGTGAGTGATGCACCTATATAAATGTCTTTTGCGTTCATAAATGCATGTGGTGGACCCCATTTTATGAGAACAAAGGGATAGAATTAAAAGTTGAATATCAAAAGTTGAACTATGTTTTACCTCGCACAATGAAAAAGAATCATAAGTCATAGTAAAGAGTTTAAGAGTCAATCACTGTAAATTTTTTTATATTTATTGAATACATGTTTTTATAAATCAATTCTACTTTACTTATGGTGTTTATTTTTTCAAAGTCCATGTTAATTATGATACAAGGCAATACAATAATGTTTCTGTACATTCATCTCGTGGAAAAGTTGAATAGTTCATTCAGAGTGGTTATTAAAGACTGTGGGTAAGAAGGAGATAACATTAATTTCCTGCAGCTGAAAATGTTTTATAATATATATATTTGATAAAATTTTCATTTGTTTCAGAAAAGTAATACTAACATCTAAGAAAACAACTAGCAGTTTGTCAATTACTTGTGACAGTTTATGAATCAATCATGGGAATTGTACATTGATAATTTTTCTTTTCTTTTATAGTACTATGAAATAAAGCAAAAACTTAAGCTTCTGTTTTATTTTCTTTTATTAATACGCAAATTTGGCTCCTAATTCTTGTACCAAAGAGCACAGTGACTAGTGCATTTATTAAGCATATGTAAGCAAAACAGTCAGCAACTGAGTATATATTTGTTTAGGTGAAATCTATAAGCTTTTGATTACTTTTTCTTGTTTTGGTTAGTCTTTATCGCTGATATTTACCTTCATTTGAGAATTAAAAGATATAATATTTAAAATTTGTGGATTATGCTTCTTATTAGAACTTATATTAAAACATTTCCTTGAAAGGAAAACTCTTAATTCATATAGAAAATAAAAATTTTCTTTGGATTATTATACTAAATCATAGCCATCCCAGGAACATAGTAATATGTTCACATTGCAGGTGTAATTTACATTTTTCTTTTTCTTCCTTAACGGATGTATTAATTTTTCAAATTCGTCAAAATACAGTGGAATTTTGTTTTTAAAGTTTTCTTATGTTTTTTCATCTACTTTTGTTTTTTCACTGGTCAGCTGTTTTTTTGGTTATCTTGGTTTTCTATGCTTCATATATATAGTGGTTCTTAGTTCACTTATATTTAAGAATGGAAGACTGATGACTCGTGATTTTTCTCTGTTGTGTATGTCCATTTTTCTGCTAGGTATCTCGCACTACTGGCAGGGCTAGGGTTGGGAACTCAGGTAGAGACAGTGTTTATCACAATTAGAGTGAGCAGAGGAGAAAACATTTTAGCATCTTCAGACGTTAAAACGAGGAGAGCTTCATCTTTTGCATGGAAAGCCACTCTAGAAACTTCAAAACCTTTGTTCTCCCTGTACAATTAATTAATATTCAATAAGAGTGCTAATTTAGATTCCTGTTAGTATAAAGCTGGGTTTCTTATGCTTAGTGTTCATTGAAATAAGGAAGAGGCTAGTAGTGATGATGTGTGGGACACCTGACTAGCATATTTCATTAGACGGACTTCCAGTTAATTCTGTTTTTAGTTGTTCTTCATACTCCCAACTTGCATGGCATTGCTGTCTTTTATCCAGGTAGCTCCCTGGGATAAGGACTTTTTTCCATCATAGACTGTTCGCATGTACACATTTAGACTGATTGATAGGTTCACATATTCCTCAATCCATCAGTGTTCCAATATGACTTGGAACTTCAGCCTAGAATTTAAGAATATCTCTTTAAAAATAATCCTGTGCTTGCTTTGGCAGCACATATACTAAAATTGAAACTATACAGAGAAGATTAGCATGGCCCTTGCACAAGGATGACATGCAAATTTGTGAAGCAAATTCAATAGGTTATTTTATCTATCAGCATTTGCATTTGCTCTAATTGTATTGTGGACTTAGGAGAGAAGAGAGACAAGTTCTCATTTTCAGTGCACCATTTTGAACTTAAAAAGGCATTTTCAGACACTTGGTTTAAAAAGATCAATCTAAGCCAGGTGCAGTGGCTCATGCCTGTAATCCCAGCAGTTTAGGAGGTCAAGGCAGGCGGATCACAAGGTCAAGAGATCAACACCATTCTGGCCAACATGGTGAAACTCCGTCTCTATAAAAATACAAAAAAAAAATTAGTCAGGCGTGATGGCATGTGTCTGTAGTCCCATTTACTTGAGAGGCTGAGGCAGGGGCATTGCTTGAACCTGGGAGGCAGAAGTTGCAGTGAGC
>NW_016107345.1:7107793-7110864 GCF_001604975.1 Cebus imitator
AAAAAAAAAAAAAAAAAAAAAAAAAAATCAATCGTGATGAAGAATGGATTGTAGGATGGAGAGGCTGGTGTCAGGGAGAATAAGCAGGTTTAGGAATAAGATAGAGACAGCTGTGAACACACAAGAAATAATTTCTTCCCTTAGAATGACAGATACAATTTTAATGTAAATATATTATGTAAATATCTAGACTACATTCTATTCTAAATTATATTTTAATTCTATAATTAGGTTCTACATAATTAAAATTTTAACTGCTAACTTTAATTATTAAAGTATATTTTTCAAAATCTAATATGGAACCATGACACCTGGATTTGCATGCAACCCATGTAGAGGAATTCATTGAGAAGTTAGAAGCTGTAACTCTTTATCTAATTCTTTAGTTTTCTTTGTGTTTTTCTATAACCTCAGAAAAATTATTTCTCAGCTTAATCTTTTAACTCATGATTAATAAAATGTTCAGGCTTTTGGTCCTGTAATAACTACCTCACTCTTACCAGAATAACAGGTTTATTAAGCTGTTTTTGTATTATTATTCTCTGGGCTTTGCTTATATTTCCAGTCATTCCTCTGCAGCAAAATAAAGTAGTCCCTGCCTCATTAGGACCTGGAAGTGCCACCCTCTTCAAGACCATCATGGTTGTTATTACCTATTTATGTTAATTCCAAGTTATTTTTGTTACATTTTTAAAAGTCACTCATTTTATCTGATTTTTGATTTTCAGTTTGCTCAAATGCATTACATTAGGACCCTCTGCCAAATCAATTTAAATTGCCTTCTCCAAGGCCTAATAGTATTCTAAGGTCTAAATCCAAAGAAAATAACTAAATCCTATATTTTTGTTAATTTACTGTAGCATTTAGCCTGGTTAATCACTGCTCTCTTTATATAAATCTCTCCTCTCTTAATTTCTAAAGCATCATACTTTTGTTTTTCCTGCTATTCTCCAGGCAATTTTGCTCTATTCCTTGTGGACTCTTCTGTTTTTTGAAGTATGGTATCCCAAGGCTTTCTTTCACTTTTTACGCTTATCTTTTCCTGCTATATAGCTTCAAGGTCTTATGTCATGCACTCATGGTTTAAATTCCTAAGTTTAAAACTTTAAGCTAGAGCATTTTCCTGGCAGGTACTTGCAAATTTTCTGGACTTTGATGTTCCATAAGCACCTCAAGAAATGAATTCCACCTTCTTAATTTCTCTTCTTACTGCACTTACGTGCTGGAAAATAAACTAGTAATGAAAGTATTATGGTATGCTTTGAAAAATTAGGTATCAAATAATTTCAGAGTATACATTTTATCCAATTCAGTATTTTGATGAAAGGTTGCATACATCCTCATAAATTATACACCTAAGATATACTCATAAAAATAATAATTAAAAAAACTTTTTAAAAAGGATGAATATATCTTTCCCACCTTGAATACTCATGTTGGATTGATGCCATATCAAATAAAATCACCATGGGATTTTGTGAAATAAAATACTAGCAATTGAGATTTAAATATGTTGGGTAGTATGATAAATCCCAGGAAAACTTATACATCTTTATGAGTTAAACATTGTGACAAATAAATCAATTAAAAAAGGAAATAGATATGCAGATAGATATTTCAAAGATAGATTCATTTAGAAACAACTAAGAAGAAATGTTAACAGTAGTCATATAGAAAAGAAAGAAATTATTTTTAAAAACTTTATTCTTGACTTTTTTTCCTGTGAATTCAAAGAATGTCACAAGGTTTTCCTTACGAGGCAAATCTGAATAATTATTTTTAACAATAGATGTACTTTAACAATTGAATGTGTGAAAGCTGTGTGTACTTATATGTATTTTTATCTCTATATATTAAATGGGTTTATTGTTCAAAAATTTAAAAACACAGAAATATTTAAAGTACTATTTAATTCCCCCTATTTTGCCTGACCCTACACTGAAATAAATGCTGTCAAAATTTTGGCATATATTCTAGAATTTTAAATTTCAGAATGCCCTATTTAGTGCATATGCAATTATTTTGTTTATTAACATTTTAAATGTAGCATTTCATTTCATTCTACTTCATTTCAGAGTTCTCATGCTCTGAAAAGTGCTTGTTTTTCCTTTACTTATAAGATTACAGATACTTTTCATCCCTGCTTCCTTCCTGTTGGCCCCCATCTACTTGGTTACCAAGCTGTCTCATTTTTGAGGAGAGAATTCCATTCTATGTTTGAACAATCATTTATTAACTAAGTCACCATTGGTGAACATTAGTATGTCTTCATTTATTTATTAAGAATATTAAAACAATGTTGCAGCAAGCACCCTGACCCATATTTTAAAGCTTTTGTAATTACTTAGGAAACCTATAGGCAAAGTTGCTTACTCGACTAAAATATACATTTAAAATAAATGCACTTGAAGAAAAATTTCTCTCCTGATTAGTTATACCAACTTATCCTAGTGCCAAGATTGTATACTTTCTTGAATCTTTGATAACAATGGATAATTCAGATTTTTGAATCTTCTGATTCATTTCTTTAATAGAGAATTTGAAGATAATTTTATTTTTACCGGACATTAACACTTTCTTTCAGTGGTTTTTATGTTCATGTGCTTTTCCTATTTTCTTTCAGTACATTTTTCTCATGATATTTGCAGAAGCTCTTTTCTCATTATAGATAAGCACTGTGTCTTCTTTTATATTGCAATTCTTTTTCAATTATGTTAATTTTCATTTGTCCTAGTTGTTTTTTAATTTATTGCATGAGAAGAATGTCAATGTTGAAATTTACATCTCTGTTTTTATATCTAGGTTTATATTTGTGTGTGGCCTAAAATCATATCTTAATTTTTCTAAATGATAGTATTAGACAGCAATAGTTTCAGCTTCATGTTACAGTGTACCTAAACACTAGTGACTTAAGCAGTAACACCATTGCTCAGTTAAGAATAACACCAAAGGGGGCCGGGCGCGGTGGCTCAAGCCTGTAATCCCAGCACTTTGGGAGGCCGAGGCGGGTGGATCACGAGGTCAAGAGATCGAGACCATCCTGGTCAACATGGTGAAACCCCGTCTCTACT
>NW_016107345.1:7110924-7118216 GCF_001604975.1 Cebus imitator
AAAAAAAAAAAAAAAAAAAAAAAAAAAAAAAAAAAAAAAAAAAAAAAAAAAAAAAAAAAAAAAAAAAAGAATAACACCAAAGGTCTCAGTTAAGAATTTTGGAGGTAGGTAGCCCAGGACAGGGAAAACAACTTCATTATATCATCAAAGACCCCTGTTCCTTCTGTTTTTTAGTTTATAACTTAAGAGTGTACGCTTGTTGACTTATTCACGAAAGCTCACTGCTCTATTTTCAGGTATCACAATTGTGTTCCCTGGAGGAAGAAGTAATCAGAAAAATAGAAGCAGCAACATTTTCCCTTTTTTACAGAAAAGTAAATGCTATACTAAAAGTCCTAACAGACTTATGGTTATGTTTCCTTGGCAAGACCTGACTGCACAGGGCCCCTAGATACAAGGAAGCTGAGAAAGTAATAGACTTAGGCCTGTAGAATACACCTATAATCTGGCTATCATGCTTATCAACATATATCAGAAACATTTTATGTGGCTTTTAGATGATTGCATACCTGTGCTTCTGCTGTAGCAAATAAGAAACATAACATTTTCATAATCTTCTTCTCTCTTTCTTTCTCTCTCTATCACACACACAGACCACACATTTAGCCTCTAGATTGGTATGGACAAAAAGAAGTTTGGAAATACACTAGCCAAATGAAAGTGGCTCCATATTGGCTAAGGTTTTCCTTATCAGAGTTTATTGAATGATTAGTTAATAAATTGCCATTTATTTATTGAGTTATTGCTTTGAAAACCTTTTATCATAAATTGGCTTTCCATATAGAGTAAGCATCATTATATGCTGACCATTTATGCAATATATTTTTTTAATTTCTACTAAGACCTAAACTGTCTTAGTTCCTGTAGTTCTTATTTGTACTGAGAAGCTGTGAGAGCCAGTAATTGTGTTTCTGGGACTTGGCTGCCAAGAATCAGGAAGACGCATATTCCTATTTATGATTGCGTGTCTATTTTTCCCAACTTGTTTTGTAGGCCAGAATAACCTCATTCATTAAGCTTGTCTGACTAAGTTAAATTTAGGAACAGCCCTTGGGAAGAACTTATTTTCCACAAAAAATATATGTTGTTCTGAATTTGATCACAATCATACAGGTTCCCCAGAGTTAACGCTAGGAGGTTAATACTTCTCTCAAATCTTTACAATATTGCTGTTGATCCAAAAGGTTATCTCACAATTTTGAAAGGTGAACTACGAATTTAAAATACCTTAGACTAGATCTATATCCTGGCTGCCATTCTTTTAAATGTATACCCTAAAAAAATCAATATGGCTTTTAGGTGATTTGCATACCAGTGCTTCTGTTACAGCAATTTTGAAATTTAACCCTTTCTACTTCTCTCTTTTTTCTCTATCTCACACACACATTATATGTAATTATTTTTTGATTTTATAAGAATTGAATCATAGTTGTGCACACATGTAAAGTGTTTTTTCTTTACCAACTATATTATAATTTCCGTCCTGTCTATCTCGCTAGGTATTTTATCATCTAAAAATCTCATTCTAAGTAAAGAGAACTCCATTCTATGTGTGAAACATAATTTATTAAACAATTTACCATGTTGAGTATTTTATATATTTATGTATAGTCTTTTTACCTATACTTTTGTATAGTAAAAAGACTTGTAGGCACAAAGTAAAATAATTTAATTTTTATATTTCTCATTTTCTAAGTCTTCAATATATTGATGTTGTACCTGGTCATCTCTGATGTTATGTAAAATTGAAACCTTCTGTTTTCTTGTGAGGTTCAAGGCAGGCCATTTATATGTGTGGAAGTGCTTTGAAATACTCTAAAGAATTCTAATAAATAAGATGAATGATATCATTGTTATTATTGTTTAAAGGTTAGAGATCTATAAAGAGATTAAAGGCTAGAGATCTATAACTGGATTCCAGAGGGACATTACAGAACTATAGTTTAAAGGCTCAAGCTAAAAGAAAGTCTTTATATGGAAGCCAAAGACTGATTACTAAAGCTTTTGAATGCCAAATGTTGGATCTGGCCTTAAAAATAAAAGTTATACTATTTTGTCAGTATTAGAAAGGAAGTTGTTTGTGACATTGGCTGCACCTTAGAATTACTAGTCATTTTTCTTTTATATAAAAAGAATTAAGTGACTTAAAAGATACTTTTAGGGATTTTGACTTAATTGGTACAGAATGAGGTCTGGGTATGGATATTTTTAAAAATAGCTATGTTATTTAAACATTTAGCCTGGGTTAAAAGTCAATATAGGATAAAGTTGATTTTTCTACATTTATGTTGCTTTTCCCTGCTTCTGACCCCTGATCCTAACTCTAGACGGAATATTTATTATGGTTTTGTGTTCTTATCACCTTGTTATCTTAAAAGCCTATTTTAAAAGGTGGCACATTTGTATCCATTGTTAGACCTACTTCCACTTGCTCATTGACCTTGAGTCATCAAACTGGAAATGGACTCCACGCATGTATCTTGGCTTGGCCTATAAATTTCCTCTGAAGGTGGTCAAGATGCAACATACAAATGACCAAAAATGAGTGGATTTTCTGCACAATTTTAAATAATTTTAGATTTTGTGTACTGATGATTTAGCTCTTAAATGACAAACAGAAAATCAGATTTGATACTCCACTTTCAATTAGATGCTTGATTTTATGGTGCTTTTATTTAACTATTTGTAAGCCAGTGGTACTCAGTTCCCTTAGAAAAATAGGAATATATGCATTCACTAAATTTATAGAAATTGTCTATCAATTCAGTCTGCTCATTAAAAATAGTAATTACTAAACATTCATCATGTGCATAATACATCAACAAGTATAGAGTTTCTCAGTTGATTAAAACATAACATCAAATTTCACCCTTCCATATACAAAATTGATGTGATTTATTTTCCAGATTGCAGAAAGAACAAAATAAACACTCAATAGAAATTTGTATTTTCTAGTTTCTACTGGTGTAGCTAAGCAATGCCATCATAATGTGAAGTGTTGCTGCCATCTGCAGCATGAAAGACTTATTAAACGTGTATATTATCAAGACAGATGTAACTAGATTTTAAAAAACAAGACCTATTTAATTTTTGTATTAGTCTTTCTACGTATTTTCTACAGCTAGCTTTCAACACAATTAAAAATATGATATATTTTAAAACATTCAATATATTTAAGAACATAACATAGGTGCCAAAATGAATACTGACATTTTATTTTGTTATTTTGAACAGGCAATTAAATGGTGGACTAAAATAGCCTTTATGATTTATTGATACTGGAAAATATTTTCTAAATATTTTATGTTTAATAAATTTTTTTAATGAATTACTCCAATATAATGTAAACTTTTTCTCAATGGTATTTTTTCAGGCTTACACATTGGCTACTTGATCTATTATATGGAATAATAACCACAAAGCTATCCACAGAATAACATCACAGATATACTATCAGTGGATAAAAGATTTAAAGTTTTCTATATGTTGCCTTTCTAAATAGAAATAGCACACAATATTGATGAGAATACTATTAATTCAGGTCTTAAAGGAAAAAAAGCTTCTCTCCCCTAGTTTTCTGGATTCTTATCTTTTTCTTTTAAAAGTTCTTTCCTTCTGCCATCTCCTGCCCACTCATATTCTTCATTCTAGAAGGCTGACAGAAAGCTAGCAGTTCTGTAAAATCTAGCAAGCTACTTAATCTGTTTGAGAATTGATTTTTTTTTCATTTGCACTTTTGGGCTTATAATGTGTATCATTGGCATTAGATGAGAAGTGTATGTAAGAAGTCTAGCCCATGTCTCATAACACTTATTAATGCTAACCTTACATATTTGTGAAACAGTAGTCTTATGTTTTAGTTTTGTTTCAGGCAAAATATCAAATTTTAATATTTGAAACTTCTTATAGTTTCATTGTAATTGTTCTTAAAAAATACATTTATAATTAAATAAAAAATGTCTTGAAATGCATTTTCATAATGTTGATAATATTTGACAGTCATAAAAGAGACTCAGTCAGCAAAAGCTACTATTTTTTCCATTTCTTTAACAAGATTTAAAAATTAAAAAATATATATATATAGATTCCTTAAATTATTCAATTCAAATTATTTAAATATGTGATGCCTAAATTTAACACCTGGACTGTTAGAATGAACCATAATGAAGTATACAATTCCCACCTATTTTTAATGTCAAAAATTTCACAGCATAAGAAATAGATAAAATCCATTTACATTTATTTAAAGAAATTTTATTAAAAAGAATTTTTCCTTTTAAGATAAGCAAACCACAATGTAAGGAGAAAGGATAAAAATCAAAGTGTATAGAAACGAATAACTGCTTAATTTAAAAAGTCAAAATATGATAAACAATAATTTCATTTCCCCTTATTTTAGCAATTAAAGAAACTGTAACATAAAACTGCCAAAACAAGAATAAGAGTAAATTATGAAGTGTTAAACAGTTGTCATTTCTTCAGTTCATTTTCATTTTGAAAACAAAATATAACAAATCTAAAAATAATACATCCATAAACCTCTCATTAAGGCTCAAATGAATCAGAATTTCAGTGTGCTGTTATATATACTGTCTGGGCTATAACCTTATTTCTTCAGATCATCTATCCAAACTTCTTTTTTGTAGAGAAGTTGGATTTATCTAACAAGTTTTAGCTTCCTTCCTTCAAGATATTATGGGATAGGAAAGATATCATTTGATTCCCCCTTAATCCCTGTGGATTCACTCAGACTGTTTCTGAGTTTCAATCTAGTTTCTAAACAATTTTCAAAGCCCCCAGTCTGTATTTGGCCAAATACAGACAAAGTACATAAATTCAGGAGAAGAAAATATTAGTTAAATTATGATCTAGGACCATTACTTGTAGGACACCTGGGGCACAGCTGAGTGGGAAGATGTGACCCCCTAGCCTAAGAGAGTCTGACCTCATTAAGCACATTCTGATCTTATGCAGCCTCTTCATTCTTTGTCGTGCCTACTATATTTGTATGTCTTCTGTGCCTTTGTTTGTGTTGTGCTCTTGGCTTGGAATGTTCCCCCACTTCTTGGCTTTTACCCCACCTAGCTTTTACCCCACCTAGCATGGAAGACACATAATCAACTCATGGGTTGTTTGTTACCTACTCTCTGGGGTATTAACTTTCCACCCTAAATGGTATTGAATGCTTCCTTTTTTGTGCCTTTGTGGTACATTATTTTTATTGTAGCACCTGAATTGAACCTGTTTTTAGGAGTGTCATGGCCATAACTTCAGTTTCTTAAAACAAAAATTGGAATGAAATGAGTCTTTATAGTAGAGTTCTTAAAATCCTTTACCTTCCATATTCAATTTCTGTCAATTCCTCTTCCTAACCTTGCCTTGCAAAACTCTATGCGATTTAGTCCCTGGTTAATTTTCCTACAGCAGCTCATTTCTCTTTCTCTCTTGTTTACTGTTCTCCACACTGGCTTCCTGTGCTTCTCCAAATTGTCCAGTTGCTCTTGACTCGGAGCCTTTGCATTTCCTTTTATAGCTGCCTGGAACTCTCTTTTCCTAAATATTCTTAAGTCTTGCTTCCTTCTTTCTGGTCTATGCTAAAATGTAACAGCAGTTCTATTTCTATCTTGTTACCCTGAATTACTTTTTTTTATGGGTTTGAGGGTATAAAATTCTCATCCTCCTAGGAAAGAATTGATTGTTCACTCTTTGCATTAGCAATCAAATGAGTAACAACCAAAACTAGAATTAAACCTGTTTAATCAATCAATGATTGAATACAAAAGTACACACACTTCTGAAAGACAACCAGAAACATGTCCTTCACGTAATTTCTGAAAATCATATAATCAGCAATAACTTTAGTCCAGTGAACAAATTCCTGAGGGTTAGCAAGTCAGCAAATATTATTATAGTAGACATATTTACCTAGCTACAGTTAATACTGCAGCATTTAAACTCCACACTTTCCCAAAGCCCTGTATAATCTACCTTCTTTTCTTATAAATTCTGTCTTGCAAAACCAGTTCTCCCTTGCCTGAACAAATAGTAAGTTCAGCTTATTGTTTTAGATATTTGTCTGGTAGAGGACTTTTGGCCCCGTTCCCCAGCCATGTGGAAAGGGCCTAATTCCCGATAAGGAAGGCCCTTCCTAGGGTGCCTTATCTCACTCTATCCTGGCCGGACCCAAGACCAGCAACCTTCCCGCCCAGCGGCCCACTGAACCAATCACCATCCGCCCCACCAGCTCCCCCGTAACCTCCCGTCCCACAAGCTCCCGCCCAGCAGGCTTCCTGCCCAGCAATCAACCTAGCCAATTACTACCTGCCAGGTCAGCTCTCCTACCGCCCCAGGCCCTCTGTCCCTATAAAGTCAACCGAACAAAGAAAGCGCACGCGATTCCTCCCTTCCCGCTTGAGTCGCCTGGAGATCCCAATAAAGTCGGTACCGGCCACCACGCGTCCTGCCTCGAGTCTATTGAGCGCCTGCCTCCGTGGGTCCGGGTCCCACAGCCGGGGTCGCACAATATTGAGTGGTAGACTCCTTGTCAATATTTGTGATTACCTATGGTAACCTTATCACGTTGTTATCTGTTGGGTTATTATCAACTCTATTCTATGTAAGCTCCACAAAAGCAGGCACATTGTTGCTTTTGTTTACTGCCATAACTTAATGCTGACATTGATGCCTAGTGCAGTGTATGCATTCCACAAATATTTATTGAAGAGTGTTTACAGCAGGGACAATATACAATTGAGTATAATATGTCCAGTGCCTAATATGGAGACTAGTACATAGAAGTGGTTTCAAAAACATTAGCTAAATGATTGAATGAATAAGAAAAAGTTCAAGAGATCTATTGTATTCCTGAAAATTGCTAAGAGAGTAGATTTAAGTGTTCTCACCACCAAAAAAGTGAGACGATGCATATATTAATTGCCTCAATTTAACCATTCTACAATGTATAGATATTTTTTCAATACATTATGTTATACATGATAAATATTAGTTTTTTATTGGTCAGTTATAAAATAAATAAAAATGAATGAATGATTAATTTTCCATGCATGATTTAAAACATTTTAAGGGACATCCTTGAAGTAAAACAGAAATAATTCAGATCTTAATGGATCTATATAGCTCTCATAAACTCACTTCTCATGATGAAAAGATGCCCACTAGCCTTTTTGACATCTCTTTTTGAAAGACTTAAAGGCATTGCAATTTCAATGACTAAAGCTGACCCCATGCTCTTTCCCCCAAACCAGATCCTCTTTTTTTTTTTTTTTTTTTTT
>NW_016107345.1:7118436-7135296 GCF_001604975.1 Cebus imitator
GTAGAGACGGGGTTTCACCATGTTGACCAGGATGGTCTTGATCTCTTGACCTCGTGATCCACCCGCCTCGGCCTCCCAAAGTGCTGGGATTACAGGCTTGAGCCACCGCGCCCGGCCAGATCCTCTTTTAATATTTCCTCTGTCAGTAGATGGCATAGGCCAGAAATCCTTTCTCCCTTACATTGAGAGAGTAGGTAGGAAGCAACTGGTCAGGCAGTCAGTGAGGGTGTGTCCTCAGTTGATTTATTTCAATCAAAAGAACAGCTTATAGGCATAAATAAAAAGAACTTGCACAGGAGGGCTTGCCTAAGACAGGGCCACAGCTGAACAGATAAGGCAGGCCACACAGGAGACTTGCCAAGACATGTCTGCAATGGAAAATTCTGCCGCCTGACACATGTTCAGTAAGGGGAACAAAGCAATATGGAGTAACTCAAGGTAAGGGCCTGAAGGCCCACTATGAGGACAGGGTGGAGCTACCAGAAATTTGTACCTTATACAAAGTAGATACATAGCCCTCATTGGTTTCTTATAAAAGCATCTGTATTCAACTGTAAAATGACAACATTTTTGGGGACACTTCTCTATGGTAGAGAGCTTTCTCTCTTTCCTTTGCTTATTAAACTGCTGCTTTAACTTCACCCTTGGCAGGTCACATTCTTGATTTCCTTGGCTGGCTGTGAGACAAAGAACTTTGGAAAAAATTAGTTTGTAGTTTAAAAGAGAATAGCCCTTCCCAGAGCAAAACTGCCTCTATGAATCTCATGAAAGTCCACCAGGTTAGAAGGATGAGAGGGGCCTGAATTCTGCTAAGATGTGGGTGTAACTAAATGATTACCAGCCATTATACTGCAAGTCACAAGATTTGCAACTTCCCCAATTACTCCTGTGAATACCGTTACTATTGTAGAAACTAAGATTGGCTTTTTGAGATGTCTTTTCAGGATTTTGCATTTTAAATAACCAAATGGTCCTGCCCAGACCAGTAACTCCTCTGTGGCTTCCACCCAGAAGTAGACTCAGTGCATGAAAAACCACTTTTCACACTCCTATGTTTGTATCCCCAACCAATCAGCAGTACCCATCCTCTAGCCCCCTGCTTGTCAAACAATTTTTGAAAAAGCCTAGCCTTCAAATTTTCAGGGAGGCTGATTTGAATAATAATTGAATCCAGCATCATTCACTCCTTCTATGACCAAGTCAAATTGCCATATCTTAGCATCTTGTCCGTCTCCTTTAAACACTTCTTATATCTGAAATGTAATGTGTGGTCTTGTCATTATTGGATTGGAAGCTATCTCGTCAACTAAATTGTTAGCACTATAAGAGAAGGGTCTATATATTTGGGATGTAGGAGGAAGCCAATAAATATTTATTTGAATGAATGAATGAATGAGAGGTGTATGAATCTGGTCAAGTTTTCCCAGTACATTTGAGAGTAAACAGAGTTGGCGCCTGTGTTCTGGGATGGTCCTGGGGATAAGGAACAGTAGTGAACCAGGAAACAGTGTTGTGCAAGCATCAGTCCTGTTCTAGAGCTTCATGCTTTTCACTAAAACTCATAAGGTCTTGCTAGTGTCTCACGGACTTACGTTTGGTGGAAAAGGGAAAAGTAGCATAGAAGAGATAAGAAGATCAATTTTACCTTTAATAAGAAAGGAGAGACAGATGGATCTCAGTTTATTGTTCTATGCCAACTCAGGAGCTAAGCACTACATCAGGTTTTTATTTAAATGCAGCCAACTTTAAAATGAGTGATATATTCTAAGAAGGATTTTAATCTGTAATGAGTCTCCCTTAGGTCTAATTGTTGAATAGCTCTTTCCAATAGTTTTAGGGTTCATCTAATATTTTTTTTAAAAAGGCTCCAAAGCAGTTTATCATGGTAAAATGCAGTACTTACAAATGGTATTTTCTTTTTCCCATTCTTGACCAATGGTGAAAATCTCAGCTGTTGCTGTTGTGACATCAGTTATAAAAATCTTACATTATAGAAATCAAAAGTAAAGGACAAGAAAGGACAGGAAAGCAGGACTTTCTTTAGGAAGAAAATTTGGGACATGAACCAGGGGTGCTGGGTGGGAAGCAGGGAAGACAGTTTCCCAGGCAATCTTCCTCATACTGACTGATTTTCCTTTGTTATTATTTCATTTTGTTACCCCACCAGAAATTTATATAAGGCATGGTGCCTGGCATGTTATTTGTCCTCCATTTTATTAGTTAATAAGCGTCAGCTTTAAAAGTATAATTTCCTTCAGCTGATTATTAGAAAATGATAAATCCCATATACTTTAATTGCAATCGATTAAGAAGAAAGGGAAGGAATGCTGAGCTCTCCTTCACCATCACCACAGTTCTTCAAGGTAACACAGGAATCTCGAGAAGATCTCCAAAGACCAGAGTTTAAGGTTGCAGCACTGGCAAACAGCAAAGCTAGACTCCTGTTTATGTCTACTGTACCCAAGACCTTCATTCCCTTCTATGATTGCATTGCTTCCAGCATGAAGGTGATATCAGTTTCACTGAAAAAATAAATGGTATCACTGGGAGAAAGGTTGCATGTGATTTTGAAATACAGTTATATTTTGGTAGTTATTACTTAAACTACTCTGCCTCAAGTACAAGATATATTACGGTCGATTGAGGCAATGTACAGTTTCTGCATGCCAAAGGAGGGGGTTGTCAGAAAAGGTTAAGGTATAGATAAGAACAAAGAATCTGAAGAATACTGAACCAGAATTTGGGAGAGAGAAGCTTCATTTTTATCTTATACAACATAAAGCCCTTACCCCAGAGCCTAGAACTAAATTGATATTTGTGGGTTCTTTTGGGAACTTAACTACCACCCATAATGGTATTTCTAGGAGATGATCATCTCCTAATTTCAAATGACTAACTTGACTAATTTAGCAACAGATGTTCAGCATACATTCTTTTTTCTAACTGGGGAATTGCCTGGATTTTCTCGGAACACACTTATATGTGCATAAAAATGTATAGTATTTGTGTAAGTCAAAAATAGATCTTACATGGCTACATCGTACGTTGCTTAAAAGAAACTTGCTCTATTTGGAAAAAGGAGAGAATAATTATTGTCATTTATAACAAATTTTCCTCTTGTGTAGGCTTTGGAAACATGTTGATAACTAGTGAATACTAATCAGGAAAACTCCAAAAATGTTGAAGTGGAAGATATTAATTTAATTGAATATACTGTACTCTTTTACTTCTGCATTTGCCTTGTGGATTAAGGTTTTATTTATTTGATTTCCTGTGCTTGTTTTTAAGTCCTTGAGTTGTCTATTTTTCAGAGCCTTAGATCCCTTAATTGATTGCACTTTCATTGCAAATAGACAAAATTTCATGCTAGACAACACTGTAGGACTTAGAGGTCTATTTATATGCTTATTTAAATCTCTGGTGTGAGTAGGTATTTACAACATGCCTTGGTTTGTAAACATTAGTTTCTTTATGGAATATAACTGTGCCTCTTACCACTAGAATGAATTGATACCATCTATCTCCCTCTTCATCTTTAGATATATTATTTACCCAACTTTTAACTTTTCCAGTGTAAAGTAACAATATCTCACTACAATAAGATAATTAGTAAACGAAGTATAAAGAGAATACTTTTCAAAAAATGTTTTAAAGACTCAGTCCTTTTGATTAGTAACCAGCCTTAGTACCAGGAAAACTTCAAAGTGTTCTCTAACATTGAATTTTCATCTGTGATGCTGCAAGCCTTAGTTCTCATCTTTCATGCTTACCATTGCAATAACTTCAAAAGGATAAAAAGAAAGAATGGTAATCTCTCAAAGCAACCTTGTGGTCAGGCCAGTAATCATGTATTTAGCTATCATGCATTCACAACTATATAATTGCCTCATTAAATTGTGTTTTAATAAATATAATAATTAACTTTTTTTTTTTTTTTTTTTTTTTACAAAAAAGCAAACACTCAAACCACTCAGAAATGAAATCCAGAGCCCAAGGGATTTCTAGAAGAAAATGAAAAAGAATTAGATAGCGTCAAATATAGACATCTTCAAAGGGAAAGAGATCATTTAAACTTGCTTTTTACTTACTGAAATATGTTCTGCATATTTTATTGTTTTCATTATCTTGCTTGTTATAATCCAGCCAGTGAATGTTCAAAGAACATAAAATCCTACAAGTAAATAAACTGAAAATAAGTGAATTTACACAAAGACAACAAATAAGATCAAAAGTTTGACATGTAAGCTTTGATTATGTAAAGCAATTGTATTTCCATTTGTGTTCCAGTATTAGATGATTTATCAGGAAAAGAAAAATTCAGAAGTTTTAAGCTTCATGACATTTTATTTTCATGTTGAATTTTCAGAGTATAAGTAGCTTGGAAATCTTATCTCAATCTGCATAGTATTGTCAAAGTTTTGGGTGATAAATCCTTTGCAGAATTAGATTATAGGCATTCTGGGTCAGTGTAGGAAGTTATAATAGATACTAAGATTTGAACAAAAATTAGATATATTACCACAGATAATGTGATCAGCAATTGGTAGTTATCTGAGGAAGTACTGAGGGAACTCAAAGATTGGGTTGTGAGTTGAAGTAGTTGTGGGTTGTGAAGCGGTAGTCTAGAACAAGAAAAGACCAAAAATTAGATTTCATTTGTGAATTCAGATTTGTATTTATATCAGAAAATATCCTTATGCCAGCAGCTTTCTAAAGCTCTCACCTGAATAAAATGGAAATAGCAATTAAAAATTAAAAACATAATTTTTTCTATAAAATTCTATATAGAAAAAAGCAATTTATCTTGGTAGTACATGTAAGAAATAGTTTTAAAAGCTATACTGACTGGCAAAAAAAAAGGCAAGTGTTTTATAATATGATGACAGAAAAAAAGAGAAATTAATGGGAGTCATTAATTATTCTCAGTAAACATATTTCTCCCTTAAATGCTGGAGTTTAAAAGTTATCTTTTTAGATGATTAGGGTATTATCTAGATCAGTGCTTCTTAAATTTATGGTGCATAGAGGAAGCACCTGGGCATCTTGTTCAAGTGCAGGTCCTGATGCATGTGGAGTGGCATCTGAGATTCTTCGCTTTGAGTAAGCTTCTAGGTGGTGCAGATGCTTGCACTTTACACCACACTTTGAGTAGGATCTATATCCACCTTTATTGAGCCTACAACCCATCAATCTCTCAAAGCATGTGCACTAAGAAATACCTGCTTTTACAAGAAGAGCATATATTTGGAGGGTTTCTGAAACAATAAGAAAAACCAGTAGGTTTTACAATACAGAAAATTGTAGTTCCAATTTTAGCAGTCCGTTTTTACCATCAGCCTGTTATATAAAATAGGTGAGCAGGGAAGATTAAAAATGATCTCTTTCTAAATATTCATGTTAAGTGTGGGGCTTAATCAGAAAGGCCTAATGGAGATCTCGGGGAAAGGGTGTGTATGTGGAGGGGTTGGTGTTAAAGTGCAGAATGATCAAAGATGGGAAAAATAGGCAAAGGAAGGGCGACAAGTTAAAAGGACTGTCCAGTGGATAGAGGAGAATAGAGAAGAGAGGGCGTCAGGCAACAGGCAAGGTGGATTGAACTGGTTAGATTTGCAGATGAAAATGGGAGTTGAGAGTAAGTGACAACTTAGTAAGTTTAAAAACCTAGCACTCTATAGATATCATTCCACATTCTACCCAAAAGTAAGTTAAAATAATTCCTCTGAAATCCTGGAGAAATAATCCTAATATGCATCCATATATATGTATATGTATATATGCATATGTAGATCTATGTCTGTATTAAATTCTAAATTTCCATCAGTGAAGTCATCAGGGAATAATTTTTAGTTCATGTATTTTCCAAGTATCATTAAGAGATACTCAGTAAATAGGGCATTAATATAACCATCAGATTTAGGATTTTGAAACCCCAGAAAACAATAAAATATGAGGAAGAACTTAAGCTTTATAAAAATGTCATGATTACCAAAAGTGCATAAGCTGAATCTAACCATGACACAAACTGAAATTAGGCCACCGTTTATAAAATAATTGGCTTATGCACTTTAAAATGCCAATGTGATGAGACTCAGGAAAACACATGCATGTGCACATGTGCACATGCACATGCGCGAACACACACACACACACACACCCCTTAAGAACTGTTCCAGGTAAAAGGAAACTAATGAGATGTGACAAACTGGACATATTTCATGATAGTGGATTTTGTATTGTTAGAAAAGACATCATTATGGCAAATCGGTGCATCCTGAATAATGTCTGTAGATTAGATCATAGCATTGAATCAGTGTTTGGCACCTGACTTTGACAATAGTACTGTGTTGTTTAAGAGAATTCCTTGCTTTTAGGAAATGCACACTCATATAATGAGGGGAAGAGGCATCATGCCCGCAACCTACTTTCAACTTGTATGCTGTTTGGTTTAATCACATGTGTGTGCCTGTGTATACACATACTTTTCATGTATTTATATAAAATACATGTGTTTATATAACAAAAAGTAAAAATTCCTTAAGTTTTTATGACTGCATTGAAAATGGTAGGAAATAAGGTAAATATTAGAGGGAAAATTAAGAGCAAGATATCGGTCAAGTGTTTTGACAGGTATCACTTGACTTCTGTTTTTCTATCACCAATCTCCATACACCAAGGAATAAAAGGTTTTCAATATAGCTGTAAATTGGAAAATAAAAACAAGGCCATAATATCTTAGAAATAATGGCAACTGGTACCTGTTAACTCATCAAGTCATCTCATGTATCTATGTTCATATTGAAAAGGCAACATGCTTAATGTCATCTAGCTCACTATTATGCAATAAACCAGTCTGGAACTTTACCCAGGATAAATCCTGTGACATTTATGTTTGCATATTTTTTAGTTAAACTGAAAATAAGCAAAAAATCTCAATTGAAGGTAAAAGCAAGGGGAAACTTGGTTTTTAAGGAAATGATGGATAGGATGTGATAGCACAACAATCTTTGAGAAAGTGGGGATATGAGATCACTGAACAGGGCTGCCCAACAGAAATGCAGGCTTCTAAATTCTCATTTTTGGGGAACATTGCTCCTAAGCTCTCCTTCTATTGAATAAAATATACTCTTTGGGGGTAAAACTGTGTAAATGGGATTGGCTATATTGTGCTTAACAAGCGAGAAGGAGAAAAACGAATCACTTATACTCTCAAAGCCCGTACTTACAAAGAGGAAACAGGCACCAATCATTGCTGCTTTGACTGTTACATCTAGATCTGCAGGAACATGAATTCCGAAATTGTCAGCATTTGTGAAGACATTATTTACAAATCCTGACCAGTACTTTGAAATCTTCCCAATTGTAAGCTTTTCATTAATGGTTTTCACCTTTAAAAAGAAAATAAGAAATATTACATTCGAAAGTGAAAAATGTTGGCTTTGCACTTCTGAGGGTGTTTACTTCATGAGAGATTTGAATTATTTTATTTGTCATCTCCAAGTGACAGGTCCATGTTATTCATTCTATCATGTAAGCATAAGTTTGTAAATTTAGTTTTTCAGTTCAGTTTTTAGAAATTTTGCTCTTTTGAAAATTTTCTAATCCATCATAATTCTTTTTCTTTTTTGTATACAGATCGAAAATATTATCACAATAAATAATTAAGGCTCAACCACCACAAGATGGCAGCAGGTGCATAGTTCAATTGTATGATCTGAGCATGAAGGCAATTCCTTTACCTGAGGCCCAGATTTTAAACCTGAATTGTCCATCTTAAAAATATAAAAGAAGATATGTTTAAAAAATATTTCAGAATAAATTAAATTAATTTCTAGGCATAATTTGTAAACTTTCAAATTCTAGTTGCTAAGATTTTATAATTATTGAAAAAACATTTAAATATTAGCCATTGTCAAATCACATATTTGTATTATACTCAGACATTTATTACGTCATTCCTTTCTAACGACTCCTAAATCCTATTTTTATATTAAAAAGAAATCATCCTGGCTAATGTATCACATGGAAGTTAAGCCCACCTTGACATCAATGTCTATCAGACTTTCTCAGCTATAAGGAGTTTACAATTCAACTTTGTGAGCTATTTGTTTGTTTACTCTGCTTCCCATCCTAATGCTGAAAGTAATTCAAGAAAAACTATTACTTTTTGCAAGGAAGTAAAAGATAGAGAATAGAGAGGGTTACTTAAGACATATGTACAGCATGATGGCTAAAACACTTATGTTTAAAGTTCTCCTCAATCATATCACTCTGAGGAAAGTCATGACAAATCCTTTGATAATAGGGTGAAGTTAGAACAGCTCAGTTTGCAAAATTTGCTTGTATTCTATATGAACAGTGTTTCCTGAAGTCCTGAAAACTGAATGTCTTTGCTGAGGTATATATGTCTGAATGAATGAAAAATAAATACCCACTTTCAATTAGGCTGTCTCCTCTACCTAAGATGTATGTATAGGAAAATCTGTTAAGATAGTTTATATTGCTACAGATTGAATTTGCAACTTTCCATTTTTTTAAATATTCAATATATACAAATATAAGAGTAATGTTTTCTTTACAAAACTAACTTAGCAAGTCTTAGAAACATGGCTTTTGAATTAATGTTTTAATGCAATGCGCTGCTGAAATGAGAACTAAACTGGGATATGTGATCACAAGGGCTATAGGAAAAAAAATACATAATTTAGGTGATTCTAAACTATATATATCTGCTTTATGCCATGTGAGCTGTGATTCTACATAAATCATACACACTGAGAACAGAATAATGTGCTAGCTTTCAAAAGCAGGAAATATTGGTTATCTTAAAAAGGCAAAGCTATGTGTACAAAAAATTTTGATGTTCAAAGTCTTGGACATATTAAAATAACAACACACTTACTGTTCTAAGCAAAGAGATGTGGTAGCTTTGCCCATAAAACAAATAGAATTGTATTTAGCTAAATATACTTCCATTATATTCAATTTATTAAAATTACTTTGAATAATACTTATGACTGCTCTATGACAGATATGATGGCCAAGGTGATATATTTTTGTATTATTGTGTTTTAAATGTCCTTGGACTTGGTATCTCTGGATTTAAAAATTCCTGTTCTTAGCATGTACAATATTCTTAGCAAGTACAAATTACATTATATCACAAATACGTTATTTTCTAAACTTATTTGAGATGAAATTAATTTGAACATTTAAAAAACTGAATTATGCTGCAAAAAAAATCAGGACCTAAATGAAAACTTATTTTATTTTGTCAATTGTACCTCAAAATCCACATCGCCAAAACAGCCACATGTTGCACAAGGACCAACAATTTTCAAAATGTCTTCTTTGTTTGCATTTTGGATTGTGAATTTAGGCAGAAAGGGGTCCCACTTCTGTGCAACATAACCAACTATTGTACCAGGAGGGGCTTGGATTTCTAACTGTAAAAAGAAAAAATAATAAAATAATGTTTTCTTAGGTTATCATATTTTAATTTTACTATAATGTCAATTTACCTGTAAACAATATGCAGTTATGAAATTATTTTGATATTCTACAAATCATTCTAAATACCTGCTTCTAAGGATAGAAAGCAGCGGGGTTTTATAAATATTTTACAGAAAACAAAGGAATTTACTGCATAAATGTATGTTTAGCATTGTGCACTAAAAGTATATGTCTTACTTTCCTAAAGATAATCTGCCCCAGGACTATCTACTGACCCTGGGACAGTGGCTTCTTGGCCATTTTATTCCAAGTACAAGAGCTGGTGAACCACTGAAGCTGTTCATATGAGGTAACTTACATTTACTCCTTGTAGTTGAAGCCACAACACACATCTATTTTAAGCCTCCTTTATCAATTATTGTGTCTTCATACTTTTTTCTCTCAGATTATCTGTTTTTAATTAAAAACAAATGCTTCTTGCAGATTATAATCATGAAACAGCAGTTTGATTACTGGTTCATGTCTTCCAAAGTGTTAGAGACTAGCAGTTGAATTTTTGCGTTATCAGGCATTACTTTAGTATTTGACTCTGTTATCTTTACATATTTATGTAACTCAATAAAATATTTTGTAAAATAAATTGGGGGTGGGTACAAATCTTTTAAATGTTTGCTTTTAAACCAAGCCATCTCTCCTTCATTGGATCTCATTTTGACTTTTCTTATTAAGTTCATAGTCTTATGCATATGTCTGTAATGTTCTCAGATAGATAAAAGTGATTTCAACTAGACTGCTTAGAATTAATATAGATCTGTTCTGGGATCAATTTTAAAGTTACTAATTTGCTTTTGACCAAATTTTTAAAAAGTTACTAATAGGTATCAAGATATGTATTATGTTTAATTTATGACACTGGACTACTATTAAAGAAAACAATTATCAGAAATTTTTAAATGGGCATATTTCTGTGATCATAATGACTATACTATCTTAAGCCATATTAATATTAAATATCCTCAGTAGACAGATGGAAATTCTTGGGATCCATGCATGAACACTTCAGTCATCTTATCAACTAGCCAGATGCTTGCCTAAACATAGTTGAAGAATTAGCTTTGATATATGTTATTAGAAACTTCCCTAAATAACTATCTTTCATATTAATATTTTCTTATCATCCTAAGGCCAGTTCTTATCCACAGGTTCTAACAGAGAAGGTTGGGCTTAAATTAGTATACGTGGATCTTAAATTAGTACACCTGGATCAAGTCCTACCTATGATATTTCCTGATTTCTTGAATGTATAGTCATAGGCTAGCCACCTCCATTCTCCTTCCTTGACTGTAAAATATAGACAGTAATTATTTCTAGTTCATAGAGATGTCATGATTCCATTCTTGCTCATGAATAGAATGTTATGATATCAAAGCCAGCAAAATAAGTAAAAGTTCTGTGCCAATTTAACTGCATATATCAGTGAAAGTTATTATTACAGGTCTACTAAATAATAATCTAAATCTATTATATATTAAGATAAAATAACTGAATTATTCCCTCTGGAACAATTCTCATTTATGACAAAACTTTGGGCTTTGTCATAAACGGTTAAATGCTGTGTGAGATTCCATACTATGATACCTAGCCAAGAGAACACCTTAGAGGAGTTTAATATCACTTAGCACTTCCTGGACTTTGCTTCAGTTAGAAAAGGCAAAGTTATACATGCCCAGTGGTGGAACCTGTAGACATTACAATTACATGACTACCATAGAGATTCCAGAGGTGTATCTCATATACATGAAATACTACTAATAATTAAAACAATTGACAAGTTGATTGCCCCCTGCTCCAGATGAATTCCTCTAAAAGAAACAAGTGCTAATCTTAAAAAACAAAAAAGACACACAGAGCCAGTGACTAACCTCTTGTAGGTAGCAAGGGCACCAGCAGCTGTTGCATCTCAAGGGCCTGTTCACTGTAATGACCTCTCGACCTGAGTTATCTGTGATCCTCAGGGTGCAAGATCGCAGAGTGGAACAGAAAGTGCGATTGAAGCAGATGCTTTCCTCCACTGCAAAGTAAATTCTTTGTCCTAAGTTGTTTTTAATCTCATATTTGTTGGAGGTCTCAGTACCAAGTATCACTAATGGAGAAAAAAATAATTCATAAAAACAATTTTTTCCTTAGTATTGATAACTTTAAATGAAGGGAAGATGTTATTAAAATAATACAATGTCTGATCAATTATTAAGTATATGGTATCTTCTTCACACAAATTTATTTCTATGCTCTAAATTTTTAGGACTTAGCCATAGAAATCAAAGTAAATGGTGAGAATGAAGTTATATAATCAATTAATGTTTATTCCAGATATATGACCTATTTGAGAACATATATTGTACATTTTTAACTAAAGGACAAAACCTGTAAAGAATGATGTATAACTCAAAAATAATTATATCATTGTTATGGAACTATTCGGAGCACTCATGGTGATAATAGTGATTTTATCTTAATTATTTGTCTGGTAATATATCTAAAGTTGTATGCTACCATGATATTTCAATTTTTACATATTTTTAGGAATAATATAGAGCAACAAAAATAGAAAATTCTTAAGTAATTTGAATCCAGTTAGTCATGCTTGTAGATTTTGTAGATTCTTAAATAATTTGCGTATTTGGTAAATCACTAACAAAGTGATAAAGCTGTAACATTTTGTTTTGATGAATTTTTGTTATTTAATGAAAACTTGGACTTCCATTTTTGAAATTATTAAGAAAATCAAATAATTAGCATTCATGGAAATGATCAAATACCTTTTACTATTTTAAAGTAGATGTAACATCAGAATTTGAATGGCAATGTCACCAAAGATTCAAAGTTTTATGCTTCTACTTTTATCTAAACAAGACTAATAATTTTACTTTCAGCTTTTAATTAAAAAAAGAACCTAGTACTCTTTTTGATCTAATTCTATTCTACACATTTAATTTTATTGTTTACAACATGTTTAGATGTAAAGAAACTTCTGAAAACTAAAATACTTTCAACAGTTTTAATCAATACAGAATATAATGCACTTACTTCCAAGCAGCTCCACCTGCTGGTGTATAATAATCAGGTCTAACTGCAAAGGATAACACAAAGGGAATAAAAAGTATTACATCACAATACATCAAAAACCTTTGGAGATACTACTATTATCCTACTTACTATATTAATAAAATTAGGCTATTTTCATGCTTTCTATTAGAAAAATGGTTGAAAATATATCACATTTTATAATACAAAATAATGTGAAATATTTTTTATTTAAGTAAAAATTTAGAAGAACCCTGAAAATTCCAAGACAGAATTGAGCAAGAATAACAATAGGAACAGGGTTGGGCGCAGTGGCTCATGCCTATAAATCCAATATTTTGGAGGCCAGATAGGCGAATTGCTTGAGCCCAGGAATTTGAGACCAGCCTGGGCAAAATGGCGAACCCCTGTCTTTACAAAAAATACAAAAATTAGCCGGGTGTGGTGGCATGTGCCTCTAGTCCCAGCTGCACTGGAGGGAGAGGGAGGTGGGAGGACCACTTGATTCCTGGACGTCAAGACTGTGGTGAACCATGAGCCAGTACACTCCAGCCTGATCACCAGAGGGAGAGCCTGTCTCGAAAAAAAAAAAGAGATATGGGAGCAGAATTAAGTTCTGTTAACTCTGTGATAATAAGAAAATTAGAGTAGATCTTGGAAACAGGAGATTGTGAAAATTTTAAAAAATCTCTGAATTATAATGCTTAAGATGTTTTAAAACTCAATTTTCTTTTGTTTTTTAAGACATGACACAACACAATAATGATTTGAATGTCTGGCCTTGCCTCTTAACCTATGCCTACCTCTACGGTCACTCTGTCAAACTACAACTAATTTCTCTCAGTGATAGAATATATTTGTTAAATCTGAAAGGTTATTGTATACATGTTTCTTTCATTCACACTTTCACTTGGACTAAAAAACAAACAAAAAATTAAAGTCTTGTTGATGCCAACAAAATACCAATTTAAGTCAAATACATGTTATGGCACTAAATACATTACAAAATTTGCCTTTCGTAATTAAAAATAAAGTTAATTTACAGAGATAAAGTATCCTCAGATAGCTGAGAAATAACTATTAAATTTAAAAGTCTATAATGCAAATTGCTTTTTAAAGAAAATATGAAGGTTATGTTTTATAAAGAAATGTATTTGTGTTTATTTTATTATTATTTTTGTGTTTTGAGACAGAGTCCAACTCTGTGGCCCAGGCTGGAGTGCAGGGGCAGGATCTTGGCTCCCCGCAACCTCCACCTCCTGGGTTCAAGCAATTCTCATACCTCAGCCACCTGAGCAGTTGGGATTACAGGCGTTTGCCACCACGCTCGACTAATTTTTGTATTTTTAGTAGAAAGACAGGGTTTCGCCATGTTGGCCAGGCTGGTCTCAAACACCTGGTCTCAAGTGATCCACCCACCTCAGCCTCCCAAATTGCTGGCATTACAGGTATGAGCCACTGTGCCTGGCCTATTTGTGTTTATTTTAAATTTGATATTCTGTACTTGAAGATCCAATAATGAAAAAGCATGAACACTGAATATGCTGCTGATCGTTGTATTTTCTTTTCTTTTCTTTTTTTTTTTTTTTAATAAAGATGGGGTTTCACCATGATGGTCAGGCTGGTCTTGAACTCCTGACCTCAGGCGATCCACCCACCTCGGCCTCCCAAAATACTAGGATTACATGTGTGAACCACCGCGCCCGGCCTGATCATTGTATTTTCTAATGCTTAATTTTTCATTTCACCTTAAAGTTTTCTTCACCATTCACATTAATAAACTCACCAGTAACTATTAAACTGGCCAGTCATTACTAAAATTTGGTATTGATTGGACATCACAATCTCAGATAATTTGAAGCTACATTATTTCCCTCATTCTCCTTGTATGTCCTAAGGTGGCGGTAAAACTAATATCATTTTCTCTATTTAAATCTTATTATTGATAAAATAATATGTATGGCCTATTTTTTTAAGATTCACAAAAAATATTTTTCCAAAAATAATTTATGATCTAAGAAACCCTAAAACCTAAATTAACAATAATTACAAAGTTTAAAAAAAAAAAAAAAAAAAAAAAAAACTAGACTAAGTCTTTAGTAGTGTACTACAATTAGTTCTGTTCTCTTTTGGGAAAAATGGAGCGGTAAGCCTCAACAAGGATCTATGTGATTACTTAGCAGTAGATCTATGCACAAGTAACTTCGAAATGGAGATCTGTGGGGTCTAGAATAAAGTGGGAGTTTAGGTATTTTGAATACTGATGTCATGAATCAAGTTTTACTGTTGAAATTTAGAAACTATTAACTGAAATCCACCTGACAATGAAAAAGGTGGATTTAATATCCAACAATAGCAGTTTTTTTTAACTGAATAACTACCATAAGGTAGTCACTGTGCTAGATGTTTAGACAGTTTCTGATTTAACCCTCACAAAAACTTAGAGAGATAGATATCATTAATTTTAAATGTGAGGAAACAAGCCCAGAGAGATTAATTTGCCCACTATCACAGAACTTATAAATGGCCATCAATTCTGACATGCATTCTACTCTGTTTCTTTACTGACATCACTGCGCTAAATTTAGGGAAACAAATCTTAAGTGACAATATGGAACTTCAGTACCCTTTCTATTTCCGTTACTCTTACACCCTCCCCATCGTCTGTAATAACATTTGATTTGCTCTCTCTGTGAAAAAAATCTCCTGGATTTAAGAGACTTGTTTTTGGTTGTTCTTGTCACTTTCTTTAAAAATCACTTAGCTACTTATAAACCATGGCCCAAAGGGGCATTTTCCATTCTTTTCCTATTGATTGATAGACTAGGAACTTTGGAAACTTTAAACACATTGAATTATACATTTAGGTGTCATGGCAAGTAAAACTTAACTCCTTAAGTATAAAAGCTGTAGAAATGAAAATACGATGGTAGGCTTAGATGTATGGCTTAAGAATTAATTCTTTTTTTAAAAAATCAAGTTGACAGGTATCAGTGATTCAGGTTGATAAATGAATTTCAAAATAAATTGTATTTTAAAACATACAAAGTCTATGTTTTGTAGAGAAAAGTCAGCATCTAAAAATTCATTTATATTGTGCCTCTTCCAGACTCATGGCAAAACACTTTGGAAATGCTCATTCATCCTTTTATATGTGAACTGCTTTAAAATAAATAAAATATAATTTATTTATAAATTTATTTATTTTATATAAATAAAATAAAGTTTCTCTTAGTGAGTAAATTATCTTTCCCTTTAGAAGTAGAATATTCAACAATTGGTGGCATATTTTTCTTTTCTAGGAAAGATTAGCAAAGGTATATTTTTGGAAAATTTATTCCATTTTAGAACCCAAGCCAATGGGCTCATATCTCTATTGAATGTAACAAAAATGTATTTATGTCAAGCATCTGGTTCCGGGTGTGTCATCATTCATGAATGGAAGAAGAATATGTGATGACCATATGTGATCATCAAACCTCAGCCCTCTGGCACTGGTATATCACTTTTATACTTGGCAAAACCTTGTCTGACAACATTCCCAAACAGCTTGCAGCAGTTAATCAACTCTAGTCAGCTATTACAGCTGATCCTTTCTACAGATGGAAGATGGTAGGTTCGCATTTCCCTGAGCTCTCCAGTCTCTAAAGTACATTTGTCTGCCAGTGGGTTTCTGGAGAAGGCATCTGCAATTATAAACATTTTCCCAGGAACATATGCTACATGCAGCTTAAACCCTATCAGGCATAACAGAAATCTCTTGTACCTTAAGGGAATTAACACAGAGATTTGATTTTGATAAAGGAGATAGACTTTATAGTTTGAAAGAATGCCAAACAAGCTGAAAATTGCAGCAGATGTGCTGACATCTCAATATTAGTGTAATTGTACTTCTAATCTTTTTTTAGGATAAAATACAAAAGCAACAATACTATACATACATTAACAGCAATAGCTATTTATATGCTGTAAAATTCAGATAGTGATATTTTGATGGATTTATTATAAGGCTTGAATCCTGCCTACTCTACAATGACTAGAACAGCGACTATACCCTCTTTCAAGCAAATTGGCCTGGAGATGCACTGGTATCAGCAGACAATGTTCACTTTATAACTGCTTTCTCTTGGATTTGTGTCCTCCCTTTCAGATTCGGCTGAAGACAAACTCTCAGCTCATTGCAGATGTCTCTCCCAAGTACTTTGAACCTTAACAACCTCTCTGTCTTCTATTCACCTGCACAAATTACAGTAGTGTGTTTATTGGTCATTTGTACACAGGATTGCACTTTACATCAACTTTCTTTTCTTTTTTTTTTTTTTTTTT
>NW_016107345.1:7135331-7175708 GCF_001604975.1 Cebus imitator
TTTGTCTTGCCAATTAGGTTGCAGAGCTTTTGGGTGAGAGGGGCTAGGTTTCATGCTTTTTATGTCTTGAGTGTAGCAAGTACTCCACAAATATTCTTTAAATAAATAGCTGTAGGTGACTATATATATTAGAAAATTTCTTTTCTTTTATTTATTTATGTATTTATTTTTCTTTCCAACACAGAGTCTCACTCTGTCACCCAGGCTGGAGTGCAGTGGTACGATCACAGCTCACTGCAGCCTTGACCTTCCTGGGCTCAGGTGATCCTCCTATCTCAGCCTCCCTAGTAGCTGGGACCACGGGCAAATGTCACCATGCCCTGCTAATTTTTTGTACTTTTTGTAGGGATGAGGTTTTGTCATGTGGCCCAGCCTGGTCTGGAACTCCTGGCTTATCCACATGCTTTGGCCTCCAAAAGTGCTGGGATTATAGGTGTGGGCCACTGTGGCCTAGCATATTAGACAATTTCTTGAGGAGAAATTTGCTGACACCTTGAACAATGAACAAGTGGATAAATGTGCTAAACAGTGCTATCAAAAATATTTAGTCTCATCATTCTGTCACATAAACAGGGAGAATAAAAGTAGTAATAAAACACACTTTTAAAAATAGTATAAATAAATAAAATTAATATTTTATAATTTTATGATTTACAACGCTTTTCTCACTTCAGTAAATTATTGATTAAAGTCTTCAATCTTGATTGAAAATCCAGAAATGAAGTTTGTATTAATTTTAAAAGGAGAAAATATCTGTAGGAATAGAAAGATAAAAACACCTGGCTTAAATATTCTAGACCAGGAGGGAGACTGACTGTTGGCAGGAAGCTGTTTGGCAGAGGGAGGCTCGGCTGCCATGCTTGGGTCGCTGAATTGGAAGATGAGGCAGGAAGGCTTTGGTCTGGGTCTGGAGCTCCAGGAAGGAAACGAGGCAGACCTCTTCTTTGGTTCTGGACATCTGCAAGAGAATGAAAATCCCAATCCATATTTAAATTTATGCCATTTTATTTAGTCCTTCCTAAAATATTTGTTACTTCTTTATTCATGGGGTAGTTTATCTCCTGCTTCCTGCTGCCTCTCATTTTAATGCCCTTCCTTTTGTTTATTTTCACTACCCACTGCCATTACCGCTTGACCTCTAAGTTAGAAAAAAAGAAATGCAGAAGACTGCTGTAGTAGTTGTGAGAAAAAGTTGAATTTAGTCAAGATAAATGACTTTAAAAAAAATCTGCATATGTGTATATGTGTGTGTGTATATATATATATCTATATATACACAATTACTTCCATATATATACTTATTGCATACATATTTATATGCATATATGAATTATATATTATATACATATATGAAGCAAAATGTGGAGACTAAATATTGGTTGCTTTATACATATCTAAATTATATATTATGCAAGTTTATACATATAAATTGATGTTACTTGCATATATGTGCAGTAATATATCTCTATGTATTTATATATACTTATTTATATATATTTATATTTATGTAAGTCTATGTTTATATAATCAATAATAGTTTGAAGGTATGAATCCCTTTGTAGCTCACCCAATATTACGAAAGATAAAAGATATTATAATCCAATAATTCTATAAAGTTTGACTGAAATTTTTAGAGAAGACACCTGTTTTCTATATTATTGCCAGGTAAATAGGTTACGATTTTAATTATCTCTCATTTTGAAATTTGGGAGTTTGTTATTTACTTTGCATTGCTCTGTGTAATATTATGCATATCCCCTAATAAGGTGGTATATTCATAAGTCTTTTTGTTTAAAATATAAATGATAGCCTTTCTACTATTTTTTTCTTCTCACATAACTACAATTTGGATATCTCTCTCATTAGACATCATTTTTTTCAAAGAATATCAGTATTTTTACTACTCATGTTTAATAATCATTAAAGTGTTAGAACTTTCACAAATGCATTCAGTTAGTTTATCAACATGATGCTGTTTTAGATTGAGTACAGATGTGAAGCAAGGTTTGTGACGGGTATTTTCAAATACGAGAAGGGCCATTAAGAAGACAAGTAATTCAGATTGTCCTAAAGACATATACAAGAGAAGGGCAAGGAAATTGGTTATGCATTGATAACAAGTAGGACATTTATAACAGCTACACAAGGATTTGAATAAGTACTCTCATTATTCACATACCAAAATTGAAGTGGAATCTATATAATTAGCAGCAAATTACAGTGTTCTCACTTCAGCAATGACATTTAAATTTATGAATGTGTATGTTAGGGGTGGAGAAGTATCTTTATCTTTTAAATCTCTGAAAAAGAAATTCCAAAACTGAATTGGGTTTCCTTTGGTGATAATAAATTTCCCGTCATCAAGAAAACTCAAGCATATTCTGAATTCATTCATTCATTTATTTATTCATGAAGTAAATTTATTCATTTATTTATTTAATGTTAATGTTGTAAGAATAAACTGAATTTATTATTATTAGCGTAGGCCCATTAAGTTTGTACTGGTCTGTGATATTTAGAATTTGAACATGCTTTATGGCTAGGACCAAATAGAATAATTTGTCAAATGGCCCCATTAAAATAGAGCTTCCTACTGATAATACTATAGTAGTTTGGTTTCCACAAGGACCCCCATCCTGAACTTCTCATACATTTGGGGCGGATACAAAAGATACAGGCTTTAGACCTCCCCTTGCTCTTGAGAAGAATTCCGGAATGGGATCCTAAGCAGTAAACCTAGAAGAATACTGCGTAACACTGTATCAGATTTGGGAGAAGAGCTAATGGCCATTAATACAGCAATAACAACTCAAAAATATTAAAGGGCAATAAACATTGTTTCTTTAGCATTAGTGCCAAATGTATGTTATCACTTTGAGAAAACATAGAGGCAAAATTATGATCTAGGGAAAACTAGTATACAATGATAAAATTCAGAATAGTAGTCCATCTTGAAAAAGAGAGGATGCATGGCTATTGGCTAGAAAAAGAACTTTATAGAATATAGAAATGTCTATATCTTGACCTCGGTGGTGGTCATGAGTGTGTCCTTATTTTAAAAATCATGGAGCTTAGATTTTGTGCTCTTCTTTATGCACTTCACTGAACACATTATCTCTCAATTAAAAACCATGTGTAGGGATGAATAGCTGGTGTAAGATTATTAGATTCTCTCTCATTGTCAACTTCATTGTTAAAGGGAGTCACAGATTACCCCAATTTTATCATATAAATTATGTTTGCTCTAACAAAATGCTGTAGGTTATTGAGGGTTTGGCAAGTAGCTATACATCCTCACTCAGGCCTGGAGGGCCTTAGGCTTCACAGCAGATCCAGAGGCATTAATGCATTTAAGGCTCAGAGGATATTATGCCCAAAGTCTTTATTTAGGAGTAGAGCATAAGTGAATCTCTGCCTGAGACTGTTGACAGTCATCACTACTCGGAGATCACCTGCTGCTGCTTCTGGGATTGTAGTTCACATGCAAGCAATCTTTGGACACAGCTCTTGTTCAGTTTAAAGCATTCTGTTTGAGAGCAACTTGCTCTCAAATGGTGTTAACTTATACTAAGCAAGGGGGCTCCAGACCACACAAATGTTTCTCCAGTTCTAATGGCATCCGGTATTTAGAATGTCTTTTGGTTTAGTAGTGCTGGTTGATCTGCCCATGAAATGTGTGAAATGTTCAATTAGTCTGCATTCACTGGCAAAATGCTAATTGCCAATATAGCTACTGGGCCAGAGAACATGATGTTATAAATAATGTCTTTAAATACAGTTGAAGAAAACTATCCATAAAAATGTTTTATGTAGATAATGGTGATAATCTGGCTTGCCCTCTTGAACATGATATCTAATTCAAAAGAAAGCTTTGTTGTCACTTATATTCTCTTAGGTAGCATGGGGTCTCTAATAGACGTTTTATCCACTCCATGTGTTAAATATTTTGAGCTGGCTGCAGGAGTGTCAGTTTTCCACCTGAAGCTTTGCTTCTAAGTTTAGATGGAAGTCTTTATCATTATGGAACATTACTGCTTTCTGATAGATTAATCATATTTTGACATAATATTACTTTCCAGTCACAAGTTTCTTCAGAGACTCAGACTACCAGATGAAGAAGAAACTCCTTTGAATTTCTTACTGGCTTTGAATTTCTATCTACTCTTTAAAAAATGTATAACTAGCTTATAAATATTTTATACACTCTGCAACTCTTTACAGGCTACAGTATTGCTGTAACTCTTATTTTATAAAGTGATGAAGTATTTTGGACTAAATGTTAGTGCCATTCTTAAATGAAAAGAAATACTTGGCAAGGTTTTTTGTTTATTTTTCTTCAGATAGAAAAAAAATGACACATATTAAATTCGTGATTTTGCTATTTCACATCTATATTTTAGAATTCATGTAAGCTTTCCCAGTGATTCTGTGGGACTGAGGGACTGGTCTACATTAAAGGTTGATAAAAAATGGAAAGATTACCTCGTTTGTTTCATATTAAATAGTGTTCAAAAGTATGTTTTGATAAAGGAAGCAAGTAAGCATACACATTTCTTTGAATGGATCACGAATTTAGGATATTACAAATTGATGGACTCTATTATCCTATCTGTAATTAATTTAAAAGGTTTCTACCAATTGTACTATTCATAATTCTTCATGGTAACACTTTTCATTATAGTCTAGGCTTTAATAGTTCATTCTAACAATGAAACGAAAGCACATTATAATTTTATTTTTTTATATAGTTTCACAAATGTTTGTAGTAAGATTGTAACTTACCTTAAAAACAGCTACATCTCTTGTCTTTTGGGAACTTCTTTAAAGTAAGGTAACAGTAATGACATTTCTGCAATTTTAGGGATTTGAAAAAAAACTCACCAGTCCTAATTCCCAAAAGTCTGTTTGCTAAGTGATCTACATGCTTAAATTAGATATTTTTTGTGTTTTATCTTTAATTTACCATAAAGAAATTTTAAAATATTTTTGCTTTATAATTAATTCAGAAATACTTATTTCTAGCCCATCACATTTAAGAATCGATAACTCATGTAATATTATTTACAATAAATGGCTATATAACATAATTTTAATAACAAATGGGAAATTAAAATTTAGAGAATGTAACTGGATTGTTTGTAACTCAAAAGATAAATGCTTGATGTGATGGGTATCTCATTCCCCTTTATGTCCTTATTTCACATTGCATGCTTGTATCAAAACATCTCACGTATCCCATAAGTATATATATCTACTATGTACCCACATACATTTTTAAAATTTCAATTTTCTTAAAAAAACATTAAATTGCACTTTAACACTTTCTAACTTATGTGTGAAAAATTTTCTTCAAATCCCTTTAAACTTAAAATATCACCCTGACCTGTGTTTAACATTAAAGATTCCCATTCTAAGCTTTAATATGCAGCTTTTCTTATTAATTCACTATATGTATATTCATGATAACTAAAACATCATTTACATCTGAACGTTTACAATCTATCAGATAGAGTGTTTTAAAATTTAATTCAACATGCTTCTTGGAGTTAAAATCTTAAAATCACAATGTTTAAAAGTGACAAAGGACAGCTTTTAAAGTACCAGTCTCACTGGTGGTAACACAACCACAATTGTATATTTTTAGTCATAAGAAAAAAATTATTAGTTGGTTATATTTACTCTTACCTTTAGAGGCCATGAAGATGTCTGAGTCACTTCTTCAAAGGCTGCCAGGTTGGAAAACAAAGGCTTTTCTTGTTGCAGCAAGAAGAGAAAACGCAGCATGCATAAAACTTCAGAAGGTGTTGGTCTACCTCTTGTCAGCTTACATATAACAGAGGAAAGGAGTGCCTTGCTGTTTTTAGACTTCTGGATTTTATCAGTTTGGACAACAGAGTGAGATGAAACTGTCACAAAAGTAAACACTGTTCAGAAGCCATCATATTACTTTGGTGGCTGAAGGAATAATTTAAAAATATTAAAAACCAGAAAGGAAAGCACACAACACTCATTTTAAGTGTCTTTTTAAACCAAGTTGTTTTTATTTTTATATTTCTTAGAATATAGACATTTTACATTACTCTTATATCAGAAATATCCTGTTTTTCTAATTTCTAGAAGTCCCCTTGCCAGATTCTGTCATAAGACATCCTATTGTGTGTAAATTTTTGAAAATTCTTTACATGTTGAAAATGTTTGAACGTTATTATTGGTATTTTCTGTCGGATTTATCTCCATCTCTTCAACTCAAATCAAACAAGAAGAAGATATATTCCCTAAAATTATATAAATAAATCTTTATTTTCCTTTTTAATTGAATTTGATTAATCAGAGGCATTGGAATATACAAACCTTCAATAGCCTTGTAAACATAATCGAAATTTGCAGATGATATTTAACTGCATTGAATACTTAGGAAAGAAAACAAGTGCTGTAACCTTGACTGCACAGCTCATGTTTCTAAACGCAGCTGCCCAGGTGACCATGGAGATATTGCTCACCACGTCAGTTGCCCTAGATGGTATGATTCACAAAGGTTGAACATGCAGGATATATTGCATTGTCAGCAACACTGCTTATTTCTAAAAATAGTTAAAAGACTTCAGGAGGTATAGCTGGTGATGAAAAATTATAAAGTCAACCTCACAGTTTGCAAACTTCCAGAAGTCTGACTTTTCCTTATTTGACAAAGGGGAGTGGTTTTGCTGTTGTTGTTTTCTTAGTGTTTGGAGTTGAAAAATGTTACCACTGAGGCCGGGCGCGGTGGCTCAAGCCTGTAATCTCAGCACTTTGGGAGGCCGAGGGGGGTGGATCATGAGGTCAAGAGATCGAGACCATCCTGGTCAACATGGTGAAACCCCGTCTCTACTAAAAATACAAAAATTAGCTGGGCATGGTGGCGCGTGCCTGTAATCCCAGCTACTCAGGAGGCTGAGGCAGGAGAATTGCCTGAACCCAGGAGGCGGAGGTTGCGGTGAGCCGAGATCACGCCATTGCACTCCAGCCTGGGTAACAAGAGCGAAACTCCGTCCCAAAAAAAAAAAAAAAAAAAAAAAAGAAAAATGTTACCATTATTTAAGTTGTTATTTTGCAGAAAAGATGTATAAATATGATTAATATTTTTACGTTAAACTGTATGTTTCCTAGGTTTTTTAATGTTTGTCATGGGCATTTAGAAAAACTGTCATCCAAAAAATTAAGTTATTAACACTATCAAACTAGATATTTTGAATTGTGATCATAATTCACCAGTTAATTTTGACTGCTGTACACAGCACAGATTTTGGAATAAAAATAAAAACCTAAGTGAATTAAACATGTTTGTGAACTCCACCAGGATAACTATTTATGACATGGGCATGTGATGATAAGGGGATGTGACTGATAAGATCTTTTAAAATTTAATCTGCACTGAGGGCTTTTCAGATCATCGAACCTGGTAAGGCTACTGGTGAGGTATAGGCAATGCCCCTTGCTTCCCCTGTGCACTCTCCCTAACTTCCCAAAGACAGTACCAATTGTTTTGGTATTTTTAAAATTTTTATTGTTTTTATTATTATTATGCTTTAAGTTCTGGGGTACATGTGCAGAACATGCAGGTTTGTTGCATAGGCATACATGTGCCATGGTGGTTTGCTGCCTCCATCACCTCATCATCTACATTAGTTATTTCTCCGAATGCTATCCCTCACCTATCCCCGCAATCCCTCCTATCCCTCCCTCAGCCCTCCATCTCCCCAAAGCTACGGCTGACTTTCTTCACAGAATTAGAAAAAATCATCTTAGATTTCATATGGAACCGCAAAAGAGCCCACATAGCCAAAACAATCCTAAGCAAAAAACAAAAAACAAAGCTGGAGGCGTCATGCTACCTGACTTCAAACGATACTACAAGGCTAGAGTAATCAAAACAGCATGGTAGTGGTACCAAAACAGACATATAGACCAATGGAACAGAACAGAGGACTCAGAAATAACACTACGTATCTACAGCCATCTGATCTCTGACAAACCTGACAAAAACAAGCAGTGGGGAAAAGATTCCCTGTTTAATAAACGGTGTTGGGAAAACTGGCTAGCCATATGCAGAAAGCTGAAACTGGATCCCTTTCTTGCACCTTATATAAAAATTAGATATTTTTACTTTTTGAAGGCTTGGTGTTTGTCAAGCTGAGATCTCCCTTTCCTTCATTCCTTTCTTTTTCTCAACTTTTCTCAATGAGAGGCTCACAAACTCTGTTTAATAGGATTCTCACATGTTTCAAGTGTCCTAATACTGTGTGGTCATGCAGCCAGGAGATGCTGCTCCACAAGCTGGTATCTCTCCTTCAGCTATTGCTGTTGCCATTCAACTTCACCTTCACAGAACTCAATGCTCTTCTCCTAACACCTGCTACCTTCCCAGAAGAACCAGGACAGCCATTTATTACTCAAGAAGGTCACACCATCCTCTTGGCTCTGTGCTATGAAGCCCTTGACCTTTTCAAGAAGTATCAGTTTCACTTTGCCACCAGGCTGCAGTTTTTCTGGCCCCCTCACTTGATTCCATGAGAATAGAGCCAACCTGAGGTGGACATGTCTACTAGACGGAACTCAAGGCTTCAGATCACATTGAGAGCATTGCTGTAAAAAGCAGGAAACTTGAACATAAGTACCAGAATCCATAGGGTCAATGAGCTTTGCCTCTTCCCAGGAAACTCCATATTGGTCATTGCTCTCTCCGGAGCCTCTGGTCTGCTGCTCTGCTGTATGGGCTTGCTCATTTACTCAGAATGATTTGCCTTTCTGGTCCTGTTCCTTCTGAAACAAAAGGAACCTCTTATATTGCCCCCACTTTTTAATTTCTAGCCAAAAGGAAATGGAGACAAACTGCACCATAATCTCTGCACAATTACCTTCTGCCCATGAACTATTTTCAGGACCTATCACAGCTATTTCTGAAGGACTGTTCATTCAATATTATTGTGATGTTCAGAACTTTACTCATTGTTTAGTGCTTAGTATTTGACTTACATTTTAATGTCTGAAAGACACACCAGAATGGTTTCTCTCAGTACAAAGTGAGAGAATGTCAATTACATCTATATAGTGACAGAAAAGAAATGTTTCCTGTTACAAAACTAAACAAAACAAAGATTGTAATATAGGTTATATTATATTACTGTAAACTGCATATATAAACTGTAAACTACAAGATTATATCTTAGTCCATTTTCCATTCTCTAGAATACAGTAATCTTATATCTTACTCCATTTTTTTCTAGCGAATGGAAAATGGAGTAAGATATAATCTTACAGGTCTGGGACAGAACCAAGGACTGGATAAACTGGCTTTAGGAATACTATACTAGACACATGGTTATTCTTTCTTTGGCTTTACTACAAAATGTATGTATACATACATAAATATACAAACATATACATACATATGCAAATATATGGAGTGAAAGATAATTACTTGTTTTATTTTGAGTCATATAAATATTATTTTAGTTATAATTCTAAAACAAATTTTATTCACTTAATTTTTTTAAAAAATCATAATACATAAAATTACATTTATTTTAAACCACTGCATGCTATTTCATTTCATAAATATAATGAACATAATTTTTGGCCATTGCTCTTTTAATGGACATTTAAATTATTTCCATAATGTAAAGCATTGTTCTTATGCACACGTGTAGCAGTCTTTTGAAAGTATTTATTCAGAAAGAAAATTTCTGGTTTATGGAGTATGAAGATCTTCATTTTTACCAGATAGCACTGAATTGATCTTAAAGTACTTGTGCCAATTTACATTCCTAACATTAGTGGATAAGAGCGCCTACTGCCACATATCCTTTCCAATACTGGCTTGGTCAATGTAGCAGAGGATGAACTAGAGGTCTTTCATTTATGAGGAGGTAGCAGTAGAGGTCTTGATTACATTATAAGCTGGGTAACATAAACACTTTGTGTATATTTTGTTTTTTTAATCTTATACTGCATCATATAAAAATAATAGCACATTTTGTGAATAATTTGTTATAAAAGTGACTGTAGAGGTGGGGATTGGTGTGTGACTGGACTATACTTCAGTGATAAATAGGTCCTTTCATTCAGTGATGCTACTGGCATTATCTGCTAAAATATGAATCCATGTAAGAATTCAACCATGCAGCACCTAAGGCACGTATTTCTACACTTAAGTCTTACTATCCCTGGATTTATAATTTTTCATAATAAAATTCACTGTGGAGTTAGACAATGCATGTGCAAATAAATAAATAAAAATAAAACAAATATGGGAATAAATATTATTATAAATAGTTTTTCAGAGTCATGTGATTTATAACTACCATATTAAACACGAAGCACCCAGTTTCTTAATGTAAATCGGATGTTTCTTTTCTGAATGTGCTTTTCTGTTAGCCAGTTATTCACCCTTTGTAAACCTCCTATCAATGTGCATTTTTCAGTAGTGCCTCATCCATTTATTCATTTAACAAACATCTACTAACTTTTTACTATGTACATGACATTGCCGAGCAAAGCAATATTTAGTGATGTGAACTCCACTCTGGGGAATATGTACTTTAGTTGAGTATCATAATACAAGGATGCAATATTGCAATTTTTTAATTTTTTTAAGTTGTAAGTTAGTTACTACCTCCAGAAAATAAAATGATATAACTCATCTTTTCTATAAAGCAAAAGAAATTAGAATTAGTAATGTATCATTCAAATGAGAAATTCATTGTTTCACACATATGTGTTAGGTTTTTCCTTAATCTGTTTCTTTAAAACAGGAAAGTAATAGCTATTAAGATATTCTTTCTTACATAATTAGGATAGTAAACTGGATCACCCTTCTTAGCTTCTAATAAGAGATAATTTTTAAAATCCTTACTTTTTCTACTTAGTTAAACTGATATTGATCCAATATTCATTTTTTAGAATGTAAAAAAAAGAATCCAGGACACATGGTATAATCTGTCTGAAAGATAATTCTGGAGCAGATATATCTAGGTCTCCGTCCACCAAGATGACATGGAAAAAACCTTCTAATTTGGAGTTCTGTTCACAGACACAACATGGAACAAATGGTATTCCATTATCAGTATATTGTAAAGCCCAAGGCAGAAGCAAAAGTTTAGTTTGTCTATAGAATTTCTTTTAAAATTTTCAGCCTTATACATTTTCTTTGAGTGAGACTGGTGTCTTTGTCTTCTGGCATTTTCATGATTTGTTATGCACAATATAAACATATAATGGTACTTTTCTCTAAAGAGTCTAAAAGAAGAGCAAATATTCTGAGAGGTTCTTGCATATAAACATTCTAGGCTATGTTACAGTAAAACAAGATGGAAATTGCAAGCAGAAAACTGCCCTCTTCAGAGATATGAAATAGCAACGACTATTTATCTAGATATCCTTCAGAGTATATGTTTGCATATGTGTCTGAAACAGAGAGATGAAGGGAGGGAAGAAGGGGAGAAGAGAATAAGTACATGGAGGGAAGAATTAAGAGGACATTAACAATCTTGAGACCCCAATTCTTTCTACCAAGAATTACCATCCTATTTTAAAAATCTCATTATTTCTATCATTATTTAAATTATATTTACCTTTGCCTTTGTTCTTGTGCTTTGCTCAGTGTGGTCACTTTTTCTTCCCAACATCTGTCTGCATCTTCAGATATCACCAAAATACTGCATTGTGCCCTTTGGTAACTGCAGCCGGCAGCCCAGCAGTGCTCTGCATACAACTGCCTTCATTGACAGCAGCCATATCATGCACAGCCAGTGCAGCTGCAATTCAGTGCCAGCTAGGGTATATAAATTTTTTCTGCAGCACATTGTCTTTGCATTTCCAGCAATGAAAATAAGCTTCTCTGAGATTGGATCCCTCAAGAGCAAAGTTTCCAAGAAATTGAGATAATTGTTATATTAAATATACATTAAACATATAGGCAAAACACATTAGAGTTAATTTATGCTTAATAGTGCATGTTTAGTGTTTACTTCTGGTGCTATTTATAGGCTAAATCACTGAGAAAATGTTACTGCATTTGAAGTCATGTTTTGCTGAGCAGTGGCTAAAAGTGTGGGATGTGTCCCATACACCATGTGGAATCTTGCTTCCCTGAATGGAAGGTTAGAGTTTGGTGGAGAAAGGTCTCTTTGTGCTATTTGTGCCTTTTTTTTTTCTTGGTGTTGCCTAATGGAGAGAAGCTGCTAATGCAGGTCCTGGCCCATTATCTGCTTTCCTGAAAAGTTTGTTGAAAGAATGAATGTCACTCTCTGGCTTGGATCTTCCTCCTTAACAATTTGGCTCCATATATATATATATATATACATGGGCTTTTTTTTTTTTTTTTGAGATAGGCTCTTGCTCTGTTGCCTAGGCTGGAGTGCAGGGGCATGATCACAGCTCACTGCAGCCTCAACTTCCTGGGCACAAGTGACTCTCCCATCTCAGCCTTCTGAGTAACTGGAACTACAAGTGAACACCACCATTCCCAGCTAATTTCACACATACACACAAATATATATATATATATATATATATATATATATATATATATATAAAATTTTTTTTTTTTTGTAGAGATGGGGGTTTCACTATGTTTCTTAGGCTAGTCTCAAAGTCTTGGGCTCAAGTGATCCTCCAGCCTCAGCCTCCCAAAGTGCTTGGATTACAGCATGAGCCACCATGCCTTGAGCTTTGAAAAATAGATAAAAACTATAGTCTTGTTTCTGACTTCAAATTACAGTCACGATTTGAATATATATATATACACGCACACATTATATATGTGTGTGTGTGTTTGTGTGTATGCATGCTATTGAATTTTTGGTTGGTATGACTAGAAATAATATAGACTGCTATAAATTTTGGAAAACATGTTATTAAGATATTCTTTGCAGAATTAAATAATGATCAAATGAACTTGGCAAAAATTAGCCTTTGGGATTTTTAGCTAACCTCAGATTCATATTCCTACTGCAATTTGTTGACACACACAATTTTGTGAAATTTTTTTCCACTTTTTTTGAGGTGGAGTTTTCCTTTTGTTGCCCAGACTGGAGTGCAATGGCATGATCTTGGCTCACTGCAACCTCTGCCTCCCAGGTTCAAGCAATAATCCTGCCTCAGAGTAGCTACTTAGCCTCCTGAGTTGCTGGGATTAAGGGTGCCTGCCACCACACTCAGCTATTTTTTTTTTGTGTTTTTAGTAGAGACAGGGTTTCACCATGTTGACCAGGCTGGTCTCGAACTCCTGACCTCAGGTGATCTGCCTGCCTCAGCCTCTCAAAGTACTGGGATTACAGGAATGAGCCACTGCATGAGGCTGACCCATAGCTCTTAAGAGGGATCCATCAAATATCAATTCAAAAACATTTATTGAGTCTTTTGGAAGTACCATGTACTTTACTATGTTTTGAGGCCAAGAAGATCAATTTAAAAATGCAGTGAGTAGTTCAGTTGAGAAACAGCTATATAAACAAATAATTATGATGCAAAGCATAACATGTAAAAATTCCAATAAGTAAAGTGTGTATAATATAAAGAAGAGGACAACACTCTCTCCAGTGTTGGGGCTTTTGAGACTTCTTACAGGATGTGATATTTTACCTTGATTCTGAATAGTAGGAGCATGTTTACCAAGTAGAGTAATAAAACATGAACACTCCAGGCTGAATGAATGGCATCAATAATAAATATAGAAAAGAAACTACAGTGGGTTTATTGTACAAATTAAGCAAATTCTTAAAAAGATGCATGTAAATCAATTTAATATATATTAAATACTCAACTAAATTACTGTTGCGTACCTCATTTATAACATAATTCATAAATTCCTATTTCAGTTTCTGTGAACACTGTTCAGATTCTGTTTTGTTTCAAGTGAAGTACATTTTTGTATAGTTTTTTTTTAACTGCCTTAGTCATGCCTTTCTCAATTTACTAAATAGATTCAAGTGCAATTCTGCCAGTAGAAATATACTGTAAGCAAAGTAGGCAATTTAATATTTTCTTGAAATTACATAGAAAATATGAAGAAATAGGTTAAACTAATTTGAATGACATATTTTAATTAACAAACTATTTAAAAACTATTATTATCTCATCATGTGGCCATAGGCACATTTGAAGTGTTCAGCAGCCATGTGTGACTATTGGCTACTGTATTGAACATGAAAATCCTGGTGTATTGATCTACTGAAAGACTTGGCTGGTGACAGATTACATGTTCTTTAATAACCTAATGTGTTTGTTTAAATGTAAGTGTTTGAAAATAATTTTGAACTTCAATTTTTAATTTATACTTTTAAAATAAAAGTAACCACATTGATATGAAAAACCAACTTTAATTATACTGCAAAATGTGAAATAAAAATTAAAAGTATTATATACCCCCAAACAAGTTATTTTCCCCCAAAACTTTAATTATCATGTATCTCTTTTGGGTCAAAAATGTGCTTATAATTATATATGGCATATATATGTTATAATTTCTACCCATATTAAATTTTATACAAATTAATCTGTACACTGCCCAATTCAATAGCAAATGGAGATAAATTAAATAAGATACCCTTAAATACTTACCGGAGAGGCAAAAATTAAAAAGACTGACAATACCAAGTGTTGGAAGAACATGAAGCAATATCAGCTCTACATACTTCTGGAAACTGTGTGTCTTTCTACAATACTGTTGAAAAGAGTTTGGCAATATTTAGTATATTTGAAAAGACATATGCTCTGTGTCATAGCAATTCCACTTCTAGGTGTACAGACTTAAAAACTTGTATAGTTCTACCATGAACACTATGTAATATTATTTGTAGAAGTTTTGGTCATTATTACCTCAAAGGGAAAACAACCAAAATATCCATTTACCAAAAATGGGATAGTTGCATACCTATGTAATGAAATATTATTCATCAATGAAAATAAATGACGTATGGCTACATGCATATAACATGGGTATTATAGTCATGGTGAAAAATGAAAAAAGCAATTCACAGAAAACTGCTTATATGTATGATTCAATTTTTAAATAATTTGAAATGGCTTAAACCAACGGCATGCCTGTATACTAAAACTATGCTTTTAAATATAAAACAAGAATATGACTAATATAAATATCAGACTGATATTTAGTTACCTTAGTGTGGAGAGAATGATATATGAACAGTGTAGGAACCTACCATTAGATTCTTAGCTCCTGGAATATCGAATTCTTAACTGGTGTGGTTTGTAGATTAGTTTTGCCACTTTGGAGTGTAATCTGGCAGTGAAATTCTTCCCTGGGCTCATAGAGGACACTCATGTTAGCTAGAGATAGTGAGAAGTTATAGGCAACTCAGGTGTTTGTAACTAAGAAAGTGAACAACAGTGAAATGTGATAAAGGCCCACTGTAGAATAGCTTACAAATATTAAAAATAATGAAGTAGATGTGCACACAATAACCTAAGTAGATACTGACAAAAGTGTTTAATAAAAAAAAGGAAGTACAACAAAGTTCATTCTGTTGCTGGTATCTGACATTCCTTCTTACTTATTAATGATTTTAGATCCTGGTTTTCTGTCACCATTTGCAATACAAGAATACCTTGTTTGCACTTTGCTTTATTGTTCGTTGATACAGTGCTTTCTTTTCCTCACAAATTTAAGGTTTGTAATAACCCTGCATTGAGCAAGTTTATCAGTGCCATTTTTCCAATAACATATGTTCACTTTGTATCCCTTTTTGGAAATGTTGACAACATTGCAAGCATTTTCATTACTATTGTATCTGTTTCGATAATATGTTATTAGTGATCTTTGAGTGACCATTGTAATTGTTTTGGGACACCATGAACAATCAACTTATAAAATGGCAAGCACTGAATTTGTGCCTTTTGACTGCTCCACCTATTGGGTGTTCTCCCATCTCTCTCCCATCTTTAGGCCTTCCTATTTCCAGGGACACAAACTGAAAATAGGCCAATCAATAACTCTGTAATGGTCACAAAGTTTGCAAGTGAAAGGAAGAGTCACATGTCTCTCACTTTTAATCAAAGCCAGAGATAATTAAGCTTACTGAGCGAGGCATGTCAAAAGCCATGACAGGTCAAACTCTAAGCTTCTTGCACCACTTAGCCAAGCTGTGAATGCAAAGAAACATTCTTGAAGAAAATTAAGTGAAACAGGCTGGGTGCAGTGGCTCACGCCTGTAATCCAAGCACTTTGGAGGCCAAGGCAGGTGGATTACCTGAGGTCGGGAGTTCAAGACCAGCCTGACCAACATGGTGAAACCCGGTCTTAAAAAAAAAAAAAAAAAAAGAAAGAAAATTAAGTGAAACAGCATTATTGCTGACACGGAGAAAGTTTTAGTGGTCTCAGATAGATCAAACCAGCCACATTATTTCTTTAAATCCAAGCTTAATCCAGAACAACTTCCTAATTCTTTAATTCTGTGAAGGCTGAGAGACATAAGGAAGCTGTAAATGAAAATTTGAAGCTAGCAGAAGTTGGTTGATGATGTTTAAAGAAAATAGCCATCTCCATAACATTAAGAGTGCAAGGTAAAGCAACAAGTCCTGCTGTAGAAGCTGCAGCAAGTTATCCCAAAGATGTAGCTAAAATAATAGATGAAGGTGGCTACATAAAAAAATAGATATTCATTGTATATGAAACAGCTTTTGACTGCAAGAGATACTAGATAAAACTTTCATACCTAAAGAGGAGAAGTCAATTCTTAGTTTCTGATCTGGGCAAAGTAAATTGGAAGCCTTCTGGAAAAGGTTTACCATTCTATAATTTCATTAAGAAAATGATTCATGGGAGAAGGTCAAAATATCAACATTAACAGTTGAAGGTCACCATTTTATAACAGATGCCATTAAGAAAATGATTTGTGGGAGAAAGTCAAAATATCGACATTAACAGTTGAAATAAAGAACTCCCATGGATAACTTCATAATGTTGTCATAATGTTTTGTTTTCAAGAAGGGCTCATGGGTTCATATTTTCTTAATTCAGGTGTATCTGAAAATTTCTGTTGCACTTGCTTGATGGATTGGTTGATGTAGGGAGCCAGCCCCCACATCACTCATGGGTACCCTGAGTTCAGTGACAACAAAGGATTGAGAATAAGACAGATTAAGAATGCAAACAGTGGGACCAGGGAGCCAACACTTATTACTGGAGGCAATGAAAGCCCGGAGCTTAGGTTCACCCAGTATTTGTTGGTTACGATCACTTTGATCTTAGGGTAGGGGTGGAGTGATGATAGGGAGAGGATGACCCGATGGTGGGATGAATCAGTGAACCGGAACTGAATCACTGAAGTGGTGTGTCATTCTAAAGTTTGATAACAGTGGCAGTTTGGGAGTTTCACAAAACAAAAACGTGGTTATCTTTGCTTCTGAGGTGGTTAACCTAGGCAATTCTCTCATCACTTCTTCCAGCAGCTGTTTTCACAATCTCTCCTTACACTAGAATGAAACACAAGTGGAAACCATTGCTTTAGATCACAAAATTTCAAGAATGACTGATTTATTGATTATGGGGTTACAGTTTGAGGGTTTAGGGCCCAGCATAGGAGACGGGACTGAGGTTGGTGTTAAGGTCCCTAAATCCATGGCCTTGAGTGCACTCATGTCACCTTATTTCCCTCTCTCAGAGGATTTGTGTTGTTTTTTTCAATGCTTTGTCTTCAATTGCTTTGACTTTTCCAGGTAACTCTGGGAAAGATCGTTCAATCCTTCTTCTTTTTTTTTTTTTTTGAACATTCTTTCTTCTGTGGAAAAACCCTGAGGAGTATTGAATATTTTTTCTGAGGCTTTTGAGGCTCAGGGGACTAAAGTATCTAGACCTTTGTCCATATTTTTTCCTGGATTGTCTACACATTTTTTCAAGTTTATGTTTCAAGTTGAAAGAAAATATATTAAAGTCACAGGATTCAGGGCATACAGGACATTCTTAAACTCACGTAGAAAACTCTTTCCTAATCAGTAGCCTAGGTTGTTTTCCAGTTTTTGTGTTATTTTTGGTAGTGTGTACTCTTAGTTACATGGTGAGAAAAGCAACTTGCAAATAAAATGATGTACCTAAATTTATGCAACTAACTACAGAGATACATCTGACTCTAGTTTTCTTAATGCCCTTCTTACTATGCTTTCTATTAAAACCTATTTTTTTGTCTATTCAACTCCATGAAATAATACAGATATTTAAAAAACATGTATTTTAGTCTGAGTTCATTCACAAGTTAAGTAATAGATTTATAAGCTAATATTTAACATAGATTATAAACAATCTAATATACTTTAGCTAGTTAATCAGGAGCAGGAATTTTGGTTTGCAGATTCATATTGTTATACAATGAGAACACATGGATACAGGGAGGGGAACATCACACACTGGGGACTCTTGTGGGGTGAGGAGCTAGGGGTGGGACAGCAGGGGGTGGGAGGCTAGGGGAGGGATAGCATTAGGAGAAATACCTAATGTAGATGAGGAGTGATGTATGCAGCTAATCACCATGGCACGTGTATACCTATGTAACAAATCTGCATGTTCTGTACGTGTACCCCAGAACTTAAAGTACAAGAAAACAAAACAAAAACAATAAAAATAGACATTAAAAAATTGAGATATGCTACCTAATTTTTTTAATGAAAAAGCAAAAGATTTCATTAACTTTCAAAGGCCTGCCATGTGGCCAACCATCAATATGCTATTATTATTTCCAATGTCTCATTCTAAATGTGAAAAAAAATTTTCTTTTTTAATCTTCTGTCACTTTCCAAATCATCATTTTTGAGAATCTACTAATCAAAGGAAATTGTGATTCTTTGAGCCTCTCAGCTGTACTCTTTGTAACCATGGAAACCAAGCCAAACTGTTACCAAGGTTACGCTTTTGAAGCCATGATTTCATTCTCATCAGTTTTTCCTAGGATTAATGAATTCATTGAAAGTTTAACATAAATAATACTGTGTTTGTATACAGTATATTAATGACTATACAATTATTTTTAATTCTCTTCCATTTAAAATTATATTTAACTAGATTTGCAGTTTAAGGTGGAGAAACAGACTCATGATTTTGAGCAGTTGATTTTCTGAAAATAGAATTAATTTTACCTTAATGCTGAGAATATTTTCACTATATTGGCTCATATTTAGTAGCTTAAGATTCCTTGTACTTTTTTCTTTCATGCAACTTTGTTCTGAAATATTGTATGCCACTATAGTATAAATACAATTATTGGTCTTCACTTTTTGTAATCAACCTATTGATAAAACTGAAAAGTCTTGGTTATATGTAAATAATAGAAGATAAATTATATAAACCTTGAAAACATAACAGGAATTGTGTGTGTGTACACACACACACACACACACACACATATATAAAAGTGTAGAGAAAGGAAGTGTAATTTTCTTGGATAGCTAATCTATATTGTTGAGAACAAATGAATACCATTAAATTGATATATCAGGAATCTGAAGCATTATGTTAGGTTAATCTTGTAAGTGTTTCTATGTATTTATAACATTTTGGTCATTGATTATTTTTAGAGTATTTTAAGATTATTTTCTGATATCTATCCCAAGGGAAAGGAGTAATTGTTAAAAAGACAATGGAACCAGAGGTTGAAGAATGGAATATAAAACTCATATTTTAAAGCTTTTATATGGTTTGATATTATGTTTTGAGCACTAATAATTTTAAATTTTAAACAAATTTAAAATCAAAATGTTTCTTGTTTTGCAATCAGTAGAGGTATTTCTCACAGTAAAAGGAAATGTCTAGGAATTTTTCTCTCCTAATTGAAGATGAACATAAGCATATCTGCTAGATTTTCTGTTTCCCATAAATACTTCTTTTAAGATGATCCCCTTGCTTCCTTTTCCTATTAGAGACATAAAGAGGCATTTATCAGTGGAACTGAGATTCTGAATATGGAGCATGAGCACAAGGAAGGGCTAGACAGGCAGTGACTGACTGCACGAGGAAGGGACCTCCTGCAGTCAAGGTACCAATAGAAACTAGACAACACCTTCAAAACAGAGTAAGATCTGGAATGCTTATTTGCAAAGGCATTATTTATAAATGTGTGAGTGTGGGACTCAGGAAAAATACCCCCTAGTCTATTAGTCACTCCTAAAGAGAAATATGTGAATTGCAACAGTAATCCAGAAGAACAGAGTCATAGAGGATGGAAGTTGGCTGCTTGAGAGGGATCGAGACAGGGAAATAGCTACTCTGACTTCACCCTCTTCCCACCTTCCCATCTCGTGGCTCCTCACTGACTAAATGCCAATAAGAAGACAGAAGACATGAAAATTCTGTTTTGTAAGAGAAATAAGTCAGCTTCCCTGGGCAGAGAGCAGGGTGGGGATGGGTGGAGACGGACAGAGAGTGGGTGGGTGACTGGCGCTAAAATAAAGATCTGTCACTGAATCACTACGTTGAGACCCTTTTCTGATTTTGTTGAAACTGAGATGTTACTTTCACCTGTCATAAAAATCATTGGAATCAATAGACAAATCTGCCCTGTCTACAACTGAGTTGCCTTCTCACACATAAGACAGCATGGTATACTTCACAACCTGCAAAGCCATGCCTCATGTGTGAGCAAAAATTCAGAATTAGGAAACTTGCATGACTCCATGCATCATGTCTTTTGCTTAAAATGCCCAACTAACCAGTAAAATGTGGCTACTGTGATTTTAAAATGTATTATATCACCAGGGTCACACTGATAAAATCCAGAAGGTGAGAAACCAGTCACATCAAGGTGTAGCAGGCCCTAAAAGCTATTATTGGGGAATTCTTTCAAATTTATTCCATTCTCTATAGCCCTTGTTTAGAACATGTATAGCCATGGTAAACATGGTAGCACATAAAAATAATTCTTATTATAGAATAATGACTTTAAATAAAGATTGTTTCTTTTTAAAAAAATAAGCCTAGGGTGTATGTCTACATTCCTTGTTTCATGTGAGAAAGGGAGTACTCAAGAAGGAAAGGGGAAGGAAAAATATTCACAGGCACTTAACATATTTTTCATCAGATGCTGCGATAAGGGATTGTGTGGCATGCGTGCACACACACACAGTTAATTACAGCAAATTGATAAGGTGAGTAATTTTCTCTCCATTTCACAAATGCTGTGTCTGTTTTCTACAAAATTTGGTTCTAGCCATGTTTGTTGATTGTTTTTCAGTTGAAGGTGATTATGAGATATAAAATAACCCAAGTTAGAAAAAAAAAGAAAGGTGAGAAAGTAACTAACTTGATCAATGAATTTTAAAATGTGTCTTGAGAGAACCTGAGGTCCCAAGACGAGGTCTTTTGGACTGCTGTGTGTATGAGGGCCAGGACAAGACTGGGAGCGCCAGTGAGGCTGAACAGGTGGAACTGTGGATTCACACTTCCTCTTTTTTAATCAGGAAGTTTTGATTTATCTCAACATTTTCTTTAAAACAATTGACCTAGAAAGTCAATAAATTTTATAATCAGCTACTTCATGTTCACTCAAAATTCACCTAATATACTAGTGGAATAAGGATTTCACATATTACACTTAAGTAGAAATAAAGTAATACTCAGGTTGCTATTCACATAAAACTCAGTATTACCTATTTTGCTCCACAAACAAAGGTTTATTAAGTCATTGAAGGCCAGATAGTTTATTAAACAAACATGTGACCCCACATGAATAGTTCCTTCAGAAAGTTAAAATGAGAAGGGGAGTACCATGTGACCTCTCAGGTTAAAGATTATTTTCATGTTCCTGTTTAAAACCTGGCATTTGTTTATTTTAGGGGAGTTCCCTCATTGTGTTCTTACATTTGTTAAGATAATAGTTTCAAGAAATTTATTCAATTAATAAGCAAGCACACTTTGTCCATTTACTGTATGAATGTTGCGTTTTCAGACTGATGCTGAATCTAGAAGCCATCTGTAATTTTGTCCAGGCAGGTGGAGGTGTGAAACCTGCCTATCAGGTAACAGAATCCCTTAAGTGACCCTGCCACCAAGATATCTTGATAAAAGAGCAAGGGGATTACAGTCACCCTGTTGTGCCATCACACACCAGGTCTTATTCATTCTTTCTATGTTTTCGTACACATATAACCCTCCATAAAAGAGCATAATTTGATTGTTCATAACACAAAGGAGGCCATGGATATGCATTTGCCCTGATGTGATTATTATGCATTGCATGCCTGCATCAGAATATCTTATGTAGCCCATAAATATATAAACCTACTATGTAACTACAAAAATTAAAAACAAAAATTTAAAAATATAAAAAAGAAATAAGACATCAATTAAAAAAAAAGAGTGAAAGGAAAATAATTCAAGACAGGTTTATCTTTTGTTTACAACTGAAATAGGATTTCCAAAGGAGGAGATCTTCAGGAATCTCACAGAAGCCCATCTACTCTTCCTTCTTGTTAGTATGCTAGAGGAAAGCAAAGAGTCAGATGATCTTCCAGTTTAAATCGATGAAGAAAAAACAAACTATATCTGAGAGTGGTCCATCAAAAAATTTATTATATGTAGGAAAAAAAGAAAACATAAATTTTCATCTAATTCATTTGGACTGTTTCAATTTATTTATCTTCGGATATATTAGTGTACAAGAGAACCCGAGAAGAAAACCCATTGTTTATTCAAGTCAGACAAACAACCAAACAAATGGTAAGGAAGAAATGTGAAAATTGTAGTAGAATCTGGCTCGGATTTGGTTTCAAGTATTTGTAGATAAGGAAATTGAAGCAAGCACTTACAAATTATCTCTGTTTAATGTTTTCCCTCATATTTTATCTTCTTTATAACCAAAAAGAATCTGAGAAATGTTCCATTAACTTTGGAAGTTGCTCCACAGAAGACTAATTAAAGTAGAAGCAGATAGTGCTACGGAGTTTTAAGGGAGCTCCAGGGTGTATCTCTTTCATCTCTTTACCCTCAGACACATTTTATAAGTAATTTGGACAGATAAACTTAGAGGAAAAGTGATTCCATAAACTGTTTCTAGTAATTCATTGCAACGTTTTCTTAACCTCTTCTTACTGGCAAGAAGATCTTAAATCTGTGTGAAATGCTTTGCTCAAGATTTAAATATCATATGGCAGAAAATGTGAAGGAATATTTTTCTAATATGCAGTTCTCCAATGGCAATCCCTTGGTCTCTTTCCTTTGAGTAGAAGCTTCCTAAAACATGTGTCAATATTTGCCTTGTCAACTTTCTCTCCCCACCCACCACCCACCATTCTCCACTGACACAAATGCAATCTGCTTCGGCTCGCCATTTCAAAGGTGTATCACTTCTCTGAAACTGCTGTTCCAAGGTAACATGGCACTCTGGTTGCCAAACCTAAATATACTTTGAAATCCTTACTCACTTGACCACTCTTGGCATTGACTGTTAACAACTCCCTTGTTTGAAAACACTTTCCCTCTTTGGCTGATTTGATAGTGTTTCCTCCTAGTTTTGCTTTTATGACACTGAGGGCTTTCTTGTTTTTACCTAACTTTTAATTTTGGTGTTCTCTATGCTTCATTCTTGATCCTTTTTTATTTTCTCATTCTATACCCTCTTCCTGAACAATTGTATCTACATGCTGTCTCTAATCTCTATCAACTTGAAAATCTATAATATTAGCTCTCATATGTCTCTTCTGGTCTTCAAATATCTATAAAAATTTTTATAAAAATATAAAGAAATTATCCATATTGATTACTCAAAAAATTCAGATGGCCTATAAATTGTGCACACACACACACACACCCCATCACCACCACCATCACCAATTCCATTAATCAGATTTTTAACAATAAATCTCTGTTATAGCTTTTCTATGGACCTGTCATGGCCTTGGGCAGAGTACTTAGAATCAAATGAAATACACACACGGCCTTTTAGGACTTCTAAGTCTAGAGACCCTCAGCTCTCTCTTAGATCTATTTCTCAGAGGCTACCATGCCATCTTGTCCTTCCCCAGCAAAGCTTCTGTTATGCTGTGCTATAACTGCTTATTTCCTTATATTTGTTTGTCCCATATAGTGTCAAAACGACAGAAACTTCCCCTATGCTGTTTCTTTCATTCTAACTCAATAAAGGTTTTTAAATTTAGTGTGTTTGGGCAGTTAGAACAAAATACCATAAACTTGGAAGCTGATAAACAACAAAAATTTATTTCTGACAGTTCTGGAGGCTGAGATGTCCAATATCAGGGCACTGGAGATTTGGTGTCTGGTGAGGGACAGCTTTCTGGTTGATAGGATGGTACCTATGTCCTCACAGAGGCGAAGAGGCGACGGATCTCTCCTTGGCCTCACTTATAAGGACACTAATCCCATTCATGAGACCTTCATCCTCATGACCTAATTATCTCCTAGAGATCCTTCCTCTAAATACCATCATCTTGTTGGGGGGTGGGGGGTAGGACATGAATATATGAATTTGGAAGAGAGAGGGCTCAAACATTCAGATCATAGCACCCACCTGAATATTATATACATTGGATGTAAAAGGAAAATTCTTGCTTTTCCTCAATGAAATAAGTTTTATTTTTATATTTTGGCAGTGATTCTCTGGGTAGGCCAAGAGCATTCTATTTAGCCATTCATAGTATGTGTTTGATATTTATGAACCAAATAGGACTCATGCAAAATTCAGGTGACTTGGTAAGCATGTGGCGTATATAACCAAACTTTTAAATGTAGCCTCAGATATCAAAGAACTACCAATTTCTGAAATCATCTGGAATTTGTGTGTGTGTGTGTGTGTTTGTGTGTAATTCTAGCTAGGATATCAAAGAAATGATATAGATTTTATTAAATTGTTTCATTTAAAAATTATTACCATGTATTTTTATTGGGCTGAGTGTTGCAATGAAAAGCCTTGTTTATTGATATTAGCATATGCATCATAGTGAAAACATTGATCATATTTTTAAGATTTTTTAATCATGCCAAAGTAATGATATGCTGTGAAAACTCTGAAATTATATACAAATATTGGTGTATGTATATAAAAATTTATTTTATGGGGAAGGCTTGGTAGCTTTTATCAGATTCTCAAAGGGGTCTGTGTTTCCCAAATGTTAACAACCAAAGCCACAATACTCTTTGCTCTGTGTTATATTTTACAATTAATACTGAGAAAGTAGAATTTTCAGAGAAAATGCCAAATGAATAAGCCAAAATATCTTTTCGTTCTTGAAATTTACACTACACAGAAATGCAAGCTCTCTTGATGTCGACCCTACGAGGGCATTTCTATTTGTATCTGAACAGATTTATTTCCAAATTTGGAGAGGAGCCCATGTTCCATTACCATGCAGCCCACAACATGCTTGAGATTGCTAATTAGGGTACAAATTGTGGTGGTATTTCTGGTGACCTGGACATGTGTTCAATAGAAACAGAAATGAGCCCCTCAACTCATTTCACATAGGCCAGAAAACATCTGCCAGATGGTTATAGCTTTCAGTAACTATTAAACTGGATCACATTTGAACAAATGACTTAGATATATAGTGTTTGAGAGCTTACTCTAAAATTTCTAACATATCCATAGAGATTGGCCTTAATGAAAACTACATTAATCTACCTTATACATTGTAACTAGCCTAAAATGAATAATTCCTTCTCATTTTAGCCAAAATCAAGCTAAAAATGACTTTATACATTTTTATATAATGTTGACAAAACATCTGGGAGATTTATTGATATAAGAGTATCTATAAGGACATCAAAATTAATTTCAATTCCCTGAGGTATCTCATTTTAATTAACAAATCCGTGATCCTGTTCTATTAATTAGCATGTTGAAGAAATAAGTTTGAGATGAATTTAATTCTAACAAAGCATTTATCTTCTATGATAATAAAAAGGACATTAACAATCTCAGATTAATTTGTTTTATACATTTAATAACAGTCTTGAAATTCCATTCAGAAGAGCAATATAAGTAATATCTATTATTTTTAATTTAAAGCTTCATTTTGGGTGCACATATTTGTTAAAACCCTAATTATTAGGGGCACCATAGTTCTAACATTATACTTTTTAAATATTACTAATGTGAGCACAAGTTCATTAAATATGTTATATTATTGAATTCTCAATTGCGTATATGTTTATTTCACTTGAGATTTTTTTTTTTGGATATGCCACTGAGTATGACAGAAGACAGGTAGAATTTGTCAATAATTCCCCGGCCTGAGCAAACATATGGTTTCTGCACACTTATATATTTTACACTAGATTACTGTTATTGGTATGTCCTTATATTTTGTCTTAAATACAGCTAAAGCATTTTAGGCAGTAACATAATGAACAAATTAGATTAACAGTGCATCTGATAGCATATTGAAAATTTTGATATGATGAAAAATGTTGAACAATTTCACATAACTTTGTCTTATGTCAAGCCACAAACAATGGCTTCAGGTGGTGTTAGAAGAACTGGGTTATATAAACCTAAATGGCATAATTCTGAGGCTACTCATTGAAGTTTTCCATTCACATATCTGTTTTATTGCCAGTATGATTCCTTTAACTAAAAAGAGTTGCTCTCAAATAAAACTCTGATGTTCAATTAAGATAAAATACAAAAAAATCAAGATTTTTAAAATAAGGTTTCAGTTTTTGAATCTGTCATACTTATAACCTATACTGTATGTTGTCACAGTTAAAGAGACAGTAAATATTTTAGGTTTTATGGGCAAGCCAAGGGGCAAAATCACAAATGTTTTGCAGGCGATTATGTAACAAATGGGAAAATAGATTTTCACAAGTCTTTTTTATGAAATTATAAAACATAAAAATTGAAGATAATTTTTGGGAATCCAGGTCTGCTAATTAGGAGGATGGCATTCAATCTTTTAGAAATACTATTTTATTTAATTAGGGCTCACAATTAGTATTTTCTATGATCAAAATAAATTGTAAGTGTTCATTTTTTGATGCTAATCTGTAATGAGATTTTGTGTATTTCATCTTTGAAAATATCTTTCACACAGTCAGGTACTGCCAAATACTGATATTAACTCAAGAGCATATGGAAAGCACTTAAAGAATTCTGATAGATACTTCTCTAGATACTGCCTTTTAGCATGTCATTGCATTTCAGATTATTCACTTAAAATTGAAGGTTAGATAGAACCTCCTCACTTACACAGTTAAATGGATTTTAAAATATGGAAATATCCTTTGAATTTAGAATGCGAATCAGGATATTCAGCTTGTATTTCAAATCCAAATTCTCAAAATTAATTATGATTGTATCCATGAGAGCCAATGAGGATCACTGTTGACACTATTGATATCAGCTTACCTAATATAAAGCCTTTTATTCTTGTTGTATTTATTGACAGTAAGTCGCTGAGTTAGTTTAGGTCCTCTAAGAAGCAGACACCAAGATAGAATTTGACATGCAAAAACATATGGGGAAAAAACTCTGTAAGGGACAAGTGTAAAAGAGCTGGAGGAGATGGGGAATTCTTCAAACTATGTGTAATGCTGTTCTGATCCACATGAATACAAGAAAGAAGAAAAGAGTGGCTTGCGGTGCAGTTGTTAGAAAGTTTTGGTCAAGCCATTGGGGAGCCCTTGAGTCAAAGCCACCCATCAGAGGAGTTTCTGCTGTGCTCAAGTGTGGCCTCAGCATAATAATGTTGGCAGATTTGAGTGCAACAGTTATAGCTGTCAGTCAATTACACTGCCTTTAGCAAGAGTGGTGCATTTTCATGGCTGCCATAGTCCACCACTTTCTCCAAATAGATTTACTTCTCTACCCTGGTTTGGGAGAAGTTGCCTCTTTGTTCCCAGCAGTCTTTCCTCCTACAGCTCCAGTCACTGCAGTGGATCTTGGGCTGCAGTTGGTGCTAACTAGTTTCCATCTTCACAATTCATTCTAAATCCCTATGCTCAGCTGTCACATCAGCAAATATTGCTTGATTCCTTGGTGGTGTGATTCAAACTTTCATTCCTGAGAATCTCAATGCTTGATGAATATACCCTATTTAAGCATGGGTTGCTGCATGTTCAATGGGCAAGGGAGTACCAGGAGGTGCTTATGTAAATAATTTGAGTTCCACGTGTTTCTCTCTGTCTCCATTGCAAAACAAACAAAAACACCCCTACCTTCACCTGATGCTCAGAGTCAATTATTCTTGTTAGTATGTTGATTACTATTCTTGTCATTTGGTCCCTGGATATAAGGAGCCTTGGGGGACATGGTATTCTGGGGCAGTTGTAGCTAATAATTTAATGAGACCTTTGCTGTTTTAGTAGGTGAGATAATACTCTTTTTGGATTTCATGACCTCCATTCCTGTACAGCTCAGAACTGTAGAGATGCGAAGCACAAAATCCCCCAGTGAGTACTTGGGGCTAATGATAAGTAAGGTCACTCTTGTGTCTACCATTTAGTTCCTGAATCCATGTATTTTTACAATTGAGAACAAAATATCACACTGAGGTCTCTGTTTTAATTCATATAAAACATACCAAAGAATGGCATCCCATCCTTTCAGAGAATTACCTTCGGGCTGATACTACATCTCTGCCTTTAAAAGGTTGCCTGAGCCTTTGATAAAACCAGCTGCTTCTGGATGTTAGGTATGTGATTTAACCTATAGATTCCATGGTCATAGGCCCACTCATACCGCTGCTCTGTAGAATCCCTCTCAGATGCTATGCCATGTGAAATTCTTGCTTTTGGATTACGAATTTCATAAGTCCTTATAAAGTGATGCTGATTCAAGCTGTGTAGGTTAAAATGGCAAAATCAAACCTAGAACAGGCATATATACTTCTAAGAGAGATGTACCGATGAATTTTCCAGTATAGGAGGGGTCAAGTGGTTGGTTGCTCTTCCCAACTGATAAGGCCATATTGATGTGAAGAACTGTGAAGGATCTGACATTTTACCTAATTTGTCAGTAATTCATTTGTCTGCCATCATTTCATCAATTTTGGTAGAAAAGATGAGACTCTGATAGTATACAATGGGCAGTTTATTACTTAAAGCAATAACATTAGTCAGAGGATCATCTTTTAAAAATTAATATTATTTTCAATTTACAATCATAATTATGTTACATTTATGGAGTACCATGTGACGTTTTGATACATGTATATAATGAGGAATGATTAAATTGAACTAATTAACATATCCATCACCTCATTTAAGATTTCTCATGTTGATATATTTGAAATTTACTTTTAGTTATTTTGAAATATAGAATATATTACTACTCACTATAGTTACCTAACTGTGCAATAAATCTCAAAACTTATATCTCCAGTGTAACAGAAACATTGCACCCTTTGACCAGCAACTCCCCATTCCCTTGTTTACCGCTCGAGCTCCCAGCCTCTGGTAAACATAATTCTACTCTCTTCTTCTAAAATTTTTACCATTTTTGCTCTGGTTTCACCAGCTCTAATTCCCAAAGAGGTTTGTGAAAAGGAATACATATGCAGTAAGCTAAACTACAGGGCAATTTTAGGGAAAACAGATGTTTTATAATGACAAGTAACTTGTATTTTTTTCCCTAGAGGGAGGAGAAATTATTTTACTGGATAGTGAACAAACCTTCCCTTTCCTCCAATGAAAGACGTGATATGTTTTTAAGGTTATTTACTATCAAAACACCTTTGAAAAGATGGTTCTGAATAAAAGCAGAGCCACTCACTTTGCTAATGAAACATGCAGACATATGAGAGACACACGGATAATTGTTTTTCAACAATCAGGTGCACAGTTGGTCTCTTTGTTGAACAAGTTACACATTTAGAAACAGGAATAGCTGGGCAGAACTTGGTAAGTAGACATCCATGCTCATGGATTCCTACATAGCGTCCGTCTTTGCTACTATGACTATTCTTTCAATGTACCCTCTGTGACAGATCTGGGGTTGTTGATGATGACATATGCCTGTAGTCAAGTCATTTTGGCTGCTTGTTTTTTCAGTCCCTTTCCATGGTGTACAATTTGTGGTGGGCATTAAAGTTGACACAAAAATATGCATACTTTCCACCCACTCCATATAGCCAAGCATGTAACTCTACCCCGTAACTTTTAGTCTCAGTCCTTTCCTTCTAGTAGCTTGACCAGAAGGCCAAGCCACTGGCTACTGCCGAGGAATCTGTGTATATTCTGTCCACCAGAAGTGGAATCTGTGTCACTTCTTCACAAAATAGATGAACAGGTATACTGCATGCAGCTCAGCATGTTGGAAAATTCTCAATCTGTAATATTTTCAAGGCCACCTACGAATATGACTGCAATGTAGTACATATTCATTTTATGTTGATGTCCTGAGCTAAACCATTAATAAACCAAATTCTGGCTTTTTTCTCCTCCTTCAACTGATCTTATGCCACCACTCTGTGCAGCCATAGTGTACTTATGGAGATATACACAGGTAATGTGGACAATGAAATTAGCCACAGTAGCTACTGGAGTTTAGTAGAAAGGTAAAGTCTTAACTGAATCTTACAGGATAAGAAGGTAACATGGGCATTCAGCAAGCAGGACAGGACTTAGATTATCTCAGGCCTGTCTTTCTATGTGCTTTATGATTCAGAATGTAATTTTAAAATAATAAAACCACTAAACTTGTATCCTTTGGCTCTTGTGTACTTTCTGAATTGAACCCTTGTAACCTGTCCAGTGAAGATCCTAGACGAACTCACATGAGTAAAGCTAAAGGAGAAAAAGTAGTTGTTAAGCCTCGCCATATCTTCTAGCTAGTATTCGTGAGTATGTATAACAAAACAATAGGTGGCCTTAATATCTTTTTTTTCAGATTCAGATGCACATTTGAATATGTGCATTATTGTGTTTGTCATTTTCAAAAAAGGGGAATGGATAAAAGCACTGTAAGCATAATGAGTTGATCTGGAGCACTGTCATTAGAACAAGAGCCACACATGTCATTATATGCAGGAGTTTCACAAGGGAAATAAACAGCAGTGCCCACAGGATGGGAAGAAGCAGTGGACTCTAAGCTTCAGTGTCATAGGAACCAGTAGTTGTAAGGAGCACATTCTGTGTATCAAAGAATGTCACTTCAACCATTTGTAGCCATAAAGGAACATGGCCCAAAGTTGCCAATCTTCGGATCTTTAAGTAGACATACATTTTAAAATAATATTTTTAAACATTGGAAATCAATTTAATTTTATTTATATGTTATGCCACTAAAGAAATTATACCTGAGTACTACATAGTACCATAGGTGGCTAGTTTGTAGCTTCCTTATTAAAGTTAGACAAACCTGGGTTCAAATCTTGGTTTGTAAGCAGCTGTGTGATTCTTGGGAAAATTCTTTAACCTGTTAAAACCTTTGCCCCCATACCTTAAAAATGATAATACCCTCACAGAGTTGTTTTAAGGATAAAATATGAGTATGAAAAGCCTAATACAGTGACTTAACAAAGCACCTGGCCTATGGTAAAGACTAAAAATAGATACTTGTATTAGTAGAAGTAGTTAGCAGAGTAGTAGTAACAGTAGCAGTGGTGTGGAAGTAGTATAAATTTTTACCTCAGGTACCAGGGATCCCAGTAAGATTTATTTGTAGATATCTCGGTAAAATGTAACTGTTTCAGTTTGTGGAAAAGTAATTTACATGTTTTTCACAAGGCAAAAAAGGAAAACAAGAAAATAATGCAATGAAATAAGTTTTAAAATCCTTTTGAATAATAATAATAATAAAACCAGAGTCTTTTCCTGGAAACACTACATATTTTCCTTTGAAAACACTTAGAAATTTTTATGAAATTCAGAATATGGTTAATTGACAATAAATCTAGCATTTACCAAGGCTGAGGACTTGTATTTATTGATAATTTTATTTTGTAATGTAAATCTGCAAAATGAAGATGACTATATAAGTCTAAAAACAAAACCTTCTTTAAAAAAATTACTATTTAACTGTATAAGTCATAATTGAAATGTTAACTCTAATATGTAGTAGAGTTAAACATTAGGCAAGCTAAAGACATGTTTTTGAAAATGCTTTAGAGATTGTGTTAGTCCATTCTCATGCTGCTATTAGGAAATAGTCAAGACTGGGTAATTTATAAAGGAAAGAGGTTTAATTGGCTCATAGCTCTGCATGGGTGGGAAGGCCTCAGGAAGCTTATGATCATGGTGGAAGGAGAAGCAACATGTCCTTCTTCACATGGCAGCAGGAGAGTGAGATTCTGAGCAAAAGGGGAAAAACCCCTTATAAAACCATCAGATCTTGTGAGAACTCACTTACTATCATGAGAACAGCAGCGTGGGAGAAACTGTTCCTAGGATCCAATCACTTCCCACTGGTTCCCTCTCATGACACACCGGGATTATGGGAACTACAATTCAAGATGAGACTTGGGTCTCAGCCAAACCACATCAAAACTAAATAATATTTAGTAGTCTAATTGACCACAAAATTATTTAGATTTATACCTTTGGATGCATATAGAAATTACTCTACATATTTCTTAAATAGCTTATAACTTACCTAGAGTTTTTAACACACTCTAAATATGTTAGATAAATACATGTATTTGGACTAGGCAATTTATTATAATATCAAAGTTTATTTTGCACTTTTATTCCTGGAAACCTATTTTGAAGTATCTTACAAACTTTATTTGTCTATATCAATTTGCTCTCCTAGGAAGTGATTTCAAATTGTAGCCTTCAGGATAAGCAAAGAACATAATTCAAAAATCAAAATTATCTTCCTACCAGAAAACTGCTTTTGCAATTCATGCAATAGCCACTTTCCTGGGCCTCTTTTTTTTCAATTCATACAGACCTAGACAAAATTACCTCATGTCAGTTTTCTGTTTGAAACTCTTCAGTGGCTTATGGATGCCCTTGGAAAAAAATGTCAAAACTTTTTACTATGATCTTCTAAGCCTTACAAGTTTTGTTCCATGCCTAGCTCCCAGGCTCATCTCCCTCCCTTCTCCGAGTTCCTCTCTTAACTCTAATGGCTATTGGTAATGGCAAAAACTGGAAATAACCAAATATATATCAATAAGGAATCATTTGTATAAACTCCACACAATGGAGTACTATGGAAAATTCACCCACTTTCTCTGTGTATATATATATACATATGGATGTGCATTATTTGTCTAAATATTATATATGTCATATATGTAATGTGTGTGCGTATTCAAATACAATCACAAAATAATAGTTACTTGTAGAAGAGGAAACAGAGTGGAGGAGCAGGACAGAAGGGATAGGATGCCAGCTAGATGTCATTGAATGTATTTTGTTCCGTAGATTTGGCTTTTCAACCATCTACATGTTTGTAATGCTAATTTAAATTTAAAAGATGAAATGCTGAAAAGTCAAACTCAAAATGCAGTAAGTCTAACTGGATATTTTTGGTGGCATAACCACACTGAAAATAGCAAAGTTATTCTATTCCTGATGATTTAGACTCTCCTTTAATTTATTTGTCCTATAATAGGTCAAATTTCTTTTTGCTTTCTGCTGGATCCTTTTTGTAAACGTTTCATGTCCTGCTACCCGGGGACCTCCCTGGGTCAATGTGGCTTTGAGGAACCACATGCTTGCCCATCCCACACCTATCATTCATATGCCAAGATGCCTCCTGCTGAATTTTTAACTTTCACACATGTCCAACTGAGAATCAGGCACTTACTGTAGGAACCCATGAGCTCCCCAAAACTGAGATCAAGTTTTCCAAGTGATTAGGTTGAAGCTCTCCTCTTGCTTTGAGGTGACCAGGAAGCACATTTACCCCACTTTCTATAGAGCTGGAAAATAGCATGGGTCTCTGACAATTCTCTCCAAAAACCTGTTTTCTCAAAGTCGTCCAAGAATCGCTCTCCTTACACCCTTCTGGTAGGTGATGGGCTAAGGTGTCTGACTATTTTAGGGTCATCATTTAGCAAGTCCAGCACAGCTTCTCTGATCTCTCCTTTAAACATGGGAAGAATTATCCTCTTTTGTTCTCAGCTTTGGAGTTTCAAATGATAGTAAAGGTCCAGGAATTGCAGGCCTGATGGTGGAATGACTGTGGACAAATTTCTACAACCACCACAGCAGACTAGATCACAGACCTTTGGCAAACTATCAGACTGCCAGCATTTGGCCACTCAGCCACCGTTAAGAATAAGTATCCAAAAGAGTGCTTCATGCATTTGAATGGTGATAAAGCCACATGTTCTTATGAAAAAGAACAAATAAAAAGTACTATAGGTTTGAGCAGAATGACATAGAAATTTTACTTACTGCATGTGAAACACACATTTTAGAATTAACAGAATGGAGAGAGATGGAAAATGGTTGCTCATCAATTCAACTATTGATGGGAAATAATGTCTGTAACTTAAAAAATCAAGACATTATATACCCTTGTGGTATGTATGTAAAAACACATAAATTAAAAATACAAAGTAAATTACAACAAAATGGTAAAAAGTTAAAAATGATTCTCACAGGAGATTAGAAAACAGGAGTTCTTTGATAATTCAGCAACGTAACTAATTTAATTTGTAGAACAAGTATCCTCTTTAAAAATAATTTGTATGACATTTTTTTCTTTTGTGAAGTGCTAAGCATCATTTTGATCTTAAATTTACATAATGAAATAAATCTAAGACAATTGGGAAAAATATAATTAGAATATGAAACTGCTCTAATAATGAGTGTGATAAGTAAATATTTTATTTTAGAACTTTAGTTAACTATTTTTGAGGCAAATATGATGTGAAGAAACAGTAGATGCAATGGAAGAATAAAAAGAAAATTTAAAACAACATGACCAGCATTAATTACATGCAAATATCTGAACCAGTTGGACCTCAAGCCTTGTATACAATGTCCCTCAAAATGCATGTTCACCTCAAGTGGGCCCTTTATTATCTTTAAATATACTGCTAACAACTATCCTTATTTGACACAGTCTAGGGTTAGAAAGTTTAAGTAGGACAGATAATTGATTTTATGGCTAAATTATCAGAAAATACATCATGTATGTATATAATATGTATCAAAAATGCATAGTGTACATGTAAACTAGAATTAAGTATATTTGTGACTTTGAAAGTGATTTTCTTCATGCTCTTTTTTTCAAAGGGATGTAAATTTTGCTTTTCTCTATATCATGAATAGGTGTGCTCAGGAGTTAATGGCAACTTTTTGTTGTGGAGAAAAACAAACCCTCAAAAGACTTCAAAGGGAAGTCTTTCTAAAACAAAACAAAAACACATTAAAACATATTGACTCAGAATTGAGATGGTAAATATTAGGTATGAATGTTAAGTAATTTAGGTTGAATGGTGTATTTATTCTGTGAGGGAGTAGAGATTGTGGTTGACTTCCCAACATCTGTGCATTCCCCACATACATGCAGGTATCATGCAACTTACCAAATTGTCCCTGAATCCAAGAGGAGATACTTGAGGGTTCCCAGGCAGACCTGAAAATCCTGCTCCTCTTGTCAGTTTTCAGGAACTTAGGTATATGCTAGCCAGTGCATTCCCCTAGTGACATTACTGGGCAGGTGACCTAACTGGCCAAGTTAGTAGAATAGAATGACATTTTGGTGTGCTGTTAGGGCAGAGGTGCATTCATCCTCTTGAGCTGGTTAGGAACAAGAAAATATATGGCTTTGATTGGTACTGGTGACCATCTTAAAGCCATGAGGCTTGAAATTGTCTTAAACTTAAGCTGTTAACAGCAGAATGGAGAGACTGAAAGAGCTGGTCCTTAATAACAGAATAGAGCAGATAGATTATTCAACCCTAGACTATCTAATATGTAAGACCCCAAATTTCTTTTTTGTTTAGGCCACTTTGAATTATTTATTTATTTATTTATGTTTGCTCTTTAAAGATACACTAATAAAGCATTTTAGTCCAGTGCCCAGTACAGTGTAAATATGTGTTTAATAAATAGTATCTATACAATTAAAAACAACTATAAATATTCATAATTTTAAAATTAAGAGGAGAAACTCTCAGAACAGTGCCACCTAGTGGGAAGAAGAACGTGCTATGAGGACAAAAAATGTGTTTTGATATTTCAGAGAAGTTCTGTGGAGTTAAAGATGCAAGTAATAATTATTTTTATAAGATATAAATAGTATGAAATACTTTGCTAATAACTCATCACAACATTTTATCTTTTACAGTTAAATAATAAATGAAATAATTTCATCCATAATTATTTGGATATACATATGTAATTTTAGTAAAGAATGGGAATACCCATGTTTATGTGTGTGAGCCTCTTAGTGCCAAAAGACAAAATTTCCCCCTACAAAATTTTTACAATCCTCTTCCCCTCTTCTCTCTACAACAAGTCAGAAGGACAAAACTTACCCCTTAGCTTTTTTACATTTCAATCATCCTCCATATAAATTACGGTTACCAATGTTTCCTCAAATCGCTGATTTGTGGAACAAAACTGATCAAGCATCCTAAAATTCTTAGTTAGCTCTAAATTAAAAGAAAATTTCTAATGACACACATTTTTTTCTTATGAAATAAATGTATTTTTAGGAATATTCCACAACATCAGAGAAACAATAAAATACATCTTTATTTTGTAAATATATATAGCAGCCTTCTATCATGTTTGGATTGCTGTACTGTTAAAGGCTTCATCTGCTTTGGGGGTACACAGGTTTTGAGATATTGAGTACAAATGGTAGCAATGTACAAAAATGATTATGAATAATTCAGTATATTTCCTTTCATCTTTGCTCTGTAATTTCAAATATCTCTGTATATTTATATGCATACACAAAAACAAACCCACCTATATATATGATTATGATGCTCACAGTAACCTGTTACTTGTTATGTGGTTAATCATTTTTCATGTCTAATTATTTTCCTTGAAATGTGTATTCTTAATATCCCCTTGAATGTTAGTCATGAAAACTGTAATGTAGTCCTAATTTTGTGTATTTATGTGCGTGTGTATGTATGTGTATATTTTACACTCATTGCTTTCCGACTGGTTTTTGAATGATGGAACACTTTTTTTTAGCCAAAATATTGCTATTGATCAGTTTTTGAAATGTGGCGTGCAGCTTTCTCTTTCAGTAGTGGTGGGCTTGTAAAAAAAATTAATATTTTTCTTGAATGAATTTTCTCATGATGCAGGGTACCTACCTGTGACAGGCGTGAGGACCTGCCCTCTGATCACAGAATGAAACATTGACATTAGTTAATTTCTAAGAAGATAGCATCTTTGATCTGGATTTATGCTAATATGTAGAGAGGTTATCACCCTTATCACCTTATAAGCCAGTGAATGAATAAATAGTACATATATGAAAATACTTCAGAAAAAGAGTTAACTTTCACTGCATATGAAGTTACAGATATAACTTGAAGGTGTGTATACATGGTAGAAAAATAGTCTCTTGCTTTTATCTTTATCACAGTAATTAATCAAATATTACTTCTTGGTTCTTTTAAACGTTGTGGATGTAATTGTTTAATTGTCGCCAATATCATAGACAATTGAAGATTCTCTTAGAAAACCACTTTGGGTCCAGCTGTCAGGAGAATGAGAATGTCTTATTTCCCCTCTCTAGGCATTTCTATTAAAGCATAATCAGATTTCCACAAACCCTAGGGCTATTTGCCATTTGGATGCCAGGAACAGCTGTGGAGTCCAGAAGGTGTTGGGTAGGGTTCTCCTCCTAGGAAGGGGTTTTGGGGACTGGTTGAGGGAGAGGCCTTACGTTTGGAATAGATTAGGGAGATAGCACAGCTATACAACATAGTGTTCAATAATACATAACTGTTCTAAGGGGGAGGGTCATCCTAGTCCTCACATATTGAAAATTTAAATTTAATAGAATGTTTTAAAAGGTTGAAGTAATATATGCATTGCATGTAGATTATAAGTAAAGATTAACATTGCCACCAAATAAAATTGAAAAGGGCATATTGATTCACACTAAAATGGAGATATTTGGTAGGGGTTTAGGTAATATTTACTTTAGAAGATAGACCTTTATATACTTCATATTTTAAGCACTTGCTTTAATTCAAGGGGATTTCCACTGTCAAATGCTGGGTTATCTGCATTTACATGGTGAAATGTTGCCATCATGTGGCCAGTCTGTCTATCACACCTCCTTTCCTTTGGGAGATACTATTTTGGGGTATTTTTATATGGTCCTTGAATGTTTGGGTTATGTTATATGGTTCCCATTTTATGTGGGAATGTATGGTGTCTATTCAGGTCATTATTTTCATAAAGTAGAAAATATTTAAGCCTATTAATTCAAAATAGACATTAAAATAAGTTTACTCTTACTATCAATTGGGTTTTACTTTGTATTTTCTGGAGTGCTTAGAAATTTTCCTTTTCAATGGACAAATTATTCAAGGTGTAAATCTTAAACTCTTTGGAAGTGCTCTCTTAAGAATCCATCTTTTTAAATGTTTTTATCTACTTTGAAAGTCACCACGAGTTACCAAAATTTCCATTTATTTGTGTACAATTCGGAAACTATTTCTGATGCATACCCCATTATAAACAATAGGGGGCGATATGATGTCATGTTTTGTTTTTTTCTATGAAAGTATTTTTCATAGTATAGACCCTGTTTTTTTCTTGATAACAATACTTCTCTAAAATCAAAAGCATATTTGTTTTATTATGACAGTACTGGCAATGAATATCAGCCTCGTCGCATATACTTGGGAGATGTAACTTCTTAGAGAAAATATTTATGCCAGTTTATTAGTATTTCAATACATGTATTTCTAAATTGATATAGAAATCCAAAAAAAAATATTTAATCCAGAGATAATAGTTTCCAAATATAAATTGGCTTGGTTTCTCATTGAATTAAGAAATTTTACCTTTTTCAAGTGTTTTTCATTAATATTTTAATTATATATTACCACGAATGCAAAATATAGAGTTAAACTTCAGTTTTAGGTTAAAATGATGAACTATGTACCTGGTTTTTAAAAAGTTTTGAATCTTTAGACAACGAGGGTAAAAAGTGTTAAAACAAAAATTTTTTCAAAGTTGCATGATTTTCTTAACTAAGAAGTTCTTTCGACGTAGGTATTTGGATATTTTATATTTTCAAGGTCTATATGGGACTTAAAGTTCAGACAGATAAGATAAAATAGTAGTTGGTAAGTTCAATATTTAAGTTCAAAATTGACAGCTTTGGATAGAAAAATATATATTTCAATGGGAAGCATCTTTTCTATTTCTTCAAGAAGATACAAGTAAACAAAGGATAATACAACTCCTGTGTAAACTTATAATTTCTGTGTCCTTCTAAAATAGAATAACAGTGTCAATGCTTTAAAATTTTTTAAAAATTATATATGTACACACATAATGTACACACGTATACACACATAAGTATTACATTACAATACTCTCTGTATCTCTTCATAAAAAATAAAACATTAAACAGCATTCTACAGTCAATTTTTAATTTTTTTCCTGCTCACAGTTCCCTTTATTGATAAAGGTTAGCTTTATTATGAATTTATTACATGTGCTAACTTTTTAATGATTTAAGTAAAAATAACTATATTTTTAAAACATGTTTCTAGGCATTAGGAGCCCTAATTTTACATCCCAAAAAAGCATTTTTTAATACTTTATATCCATTTTTTTAAAATGTCAAGTTGGTTGCCTGAAATTAGCCATAATGGGAGTATTTGATTTACACCATGAAAATCAGCAAACGGTACACATCTGGGCTCTTTTTCCTTTTTCTGAAGACCTGTTACTCATATACCAGTGTGTGTTTCTTAGCTGGAACAACTATTGGCATTTTGGTCAGAAAATGCCTTCTTGTGTAAGGTGTTCCTATCCATGACAGGACGTTTAGCATCTCTGGTCCCTGCCCATTACATGGCAATAGCAAACCCAAGTCACTGAGTCATTAAAAATGCCCCCACAGATTTCTAAATGTTCCCTAGGAGATTATAATCCCTTCCAAATGACACCCAATCCTGCAGAGTTGACTAAGTAACACGTGGTAGTGCAGTAATGAAAACTTTCAGGCTGGATCAGAACTTAGACACAGGAATACTGGTTGAAAACTCAATGGAGACAAACTGATAAAGAGATTGAAATTATAGTCTATATTGCTTCACTTGTTGGTCATATGGTTGGTCTTACTGATATCATCAGAATGTTCAGAGACAGAAAACAAGGAAACCAATTAGGAAGCCGTAGTATGGCCGGGCGCGGTGGCTCAAGCCTGTAATCCTAGCACTTTAGGAGGCCGAGGCGGGTGGATCACGAGGTCAAGAGATCGAGACCATCCTGGTCAACACGGTGAAACTCCGTCTCTACTAAAAATACAAAAAATTAGCTGG
>NW_016107345.1:7175889-7183780 GCF_001604975.1 Cebus imitator
TAATAGCATATTTTGTTCTGATAACATTAAATTTCAAGTGCCTTCTAGACTCCAGAGTTGTGCTGCCCAATATTGTAGCCACTAGTCACACATAGCATTGAGCAGTTGAAATAAGGCTGGTGCAATTGAGGAACAGAATTTCTGATTGAATTACGATGTGCTGAAAGTGCACAATATACACTAAATTTTGAAAACTTACTTTAAATATAAAGAAAATGCAAAATAATTTCATTCATTAGTAATTATGTTAAGAAGATATTGAAATGATACTATTTTGCATTTATTGGGTTACATAAAATATATTTTAATTAATGTATTAATTTTACCCTATTCTTCTTGCCTTTTTAATGTGGCTACTAAAATATTTAAAATTACATACGTAGCTCACATTATGTTTCTACTAGACAGTGATGCTCTAGAAGGAATCATCTCTTTTTAATTCTGAGCCCATGCAGTTCTGGTGTAGTTGATTCCATTACAACTCTGGAGGTAGGCAGTGATTCAGGTCTGGCCAATGGAAAGACTATATTTTTTTAGGGAATATTACATGACTCAATTTCAATCAAGGCTGACCGATTTTTTTAGGGAATATTACATGACGCAATTTCAACCAAGGCTGACCAAGCAGGCTTTAAGTAGATATTACATTGTATCAGCATAAAAAATAATAATTGAAGTCAGAGAGACATTGTTTGTAATTCCATCTAAGCCACTAATTTAGCACAAATTACTTAGGGTCTTTGAACCGTAGTCTTCATCTGACAAATTGGGATACAAAATACTTGTTTTATTTTGTTGTTATGGGGATTAAGTCAGTTACTATTTGAGAAAACTTTAGCAATACTGCTGACACTGTGCTCAATATATAATAGAGTTTAAACATCATTATGACATTAGCAACCATTTGGTTTTTTTTTAAGGCAGACATTGAATATGAAATTCTGACAGGATAGAAAAGGTCCTATATCCTATATCTCAGGTAGTCTTCTCTGAAATATTACATAAAAATATCTTAATATCAATTAAAGGAGTATCATTTTAAACAACAATTTTGTAGAGTTTCTTGTTTTACCAAAGTAATAAGCTAAAACAGCTACAATTTTGTAGTGCTTTCAGAGTTATTTTTCTCCTATGTAAAAGTTAATGTAGTAATTTTAATGAAAGCATAAACCTAAAAGGATAAGCCTCTTAAAGTGTAATAATACATTGTTAGATTTTCATGTACTTTTCAGAATTCTGTGCTTTCTTTCCTGTGTACTTATTAAGAAACCTGGGAAGTATAAATAATATTGGCTTATTGATGCCATCTGATCATTAACTGATTGTAATGAATGATAAACAGAAGTTTTGTTGGTATGTGATATTGAATTTGTTTTGGAATTTAGTCTCTTCTAATGATATGCTAAGTTCAAATCCTTAATAACCTAGTTGTTGGCATTCTTAGGCCAGGAGTGGTGGCTCACGCCTCTACTCCCAGCACTTTGGGAGGTCCAGGCTGGCAGACCACTCAAGGTCAGGAGTTTGAGACCAGCCTGGCCGACATGACAAAACCCTGTCTCTACTGAAAATACACAAATTAGCCAGGGTGTGGTGGTGGGTGCCTGTAATCCCAGCTACTCAGGAAGTTGAGGCAGAATAATTGCTTGAACCCAGAAGGCGGAGGCTGCAGTGAGCCAAGATGATATCACTGCATTCTAGCCTGGGCAACAGAGTGAGACTCTATCTCAAAATAAATAAATATAAATAAAACAAACTTTTAAAAAAGTGATTATTTTTAGTTTTCTTTGTGACCTTCAATTTAGTCTTTATTTAACCTTGGCAAATGGATGCTAGCATATAATTAGTAAAATTAGAAATTAAGATATACCTTTAGGCTCTAAACTTGAAATATATTGATAGCAGTTAATATACATGTCAGTGTTACTGAAAACAGCTTATACAACCACCCACTCTCCCAACTTTGCTCCTTTTGTAAAAGTGACCCATAAATTCATGGCTCAGGCACTATATGCAACTATCTTTGAGTCAAGTAAAAAACACTTACCTTTTTAATCAGATACCTTCTGTTATATGTAAACTTTTGCAAGGTTTGATTTCTTTTAATTTTTGGTAAATCATAATTTGTTCTGTATAATCTAAGTTTCAGCGAAATCTCCATCCTCAGTGATCTTAACAAATTTCCATTTTTAAAGGTTACTGCAAGATTTTAAAAATCTATGTTTTAAATTATAAAGGTAACTTAGACAAAATATTTAATGACTGTGTTTTCACTTTTACTTCTGTCCTCTGATCTACTTATGATACCGAAGCACTTTGCATAATGTTTGATATTATCTACATTTCACGTTGACAGGGTGCAAGGGTGCAACAGAGTTGATTACTGGGAAGTAACTTTTAAAAGTTACTTAATAAAAGCTGGAATAAGACAAGCTTTCTTATTATGATAGAAATTTTTCAGAGGGCACAAAATATGATTTTAAAAATGAACCCCTTGTAATGTACCAGTTGTATTCAACTCAGACACAAACTACTGAACATGTATAGATAGCTCAGTTCTCTTGACACCAACAAAAACATTACCAACATCACCAACTCAGTACATAACCAACTCAGTGTTCTTGACACCAAAAAAACATGTACAGATAGCTCAGTGCTCTTGAGCACTAACAAAAACGTGCAAGAAAGAAAGATAGGTCCTTCTAATTGTATAATGGTGGAAGGATACTTGCATAATTACAGGGCTACAGTAACAGCTGTGTACAACGTCCACTATCATGCACTGCAGGCGGTAATTTACCCATGCACTTCCCATTCATATGAATGGAAAACAGTCGGGGTGCCTCTTTAGAATCCTATGTGTATAGCAGACATTTTAAGCAACTATTATTGAAGATTTCTTGTTTTAATATTGCATAAAAATATGGCTTTTAAAAAATGCTGGACTTTCTTACCCAATAGAGCTTTTAAGTGCTACGCTTAAAGTATTTCTCACTTTGCTTTTCCTCTGAAATTATTACTTTATTATTTTGATATTCTAAGGCACATGAGAAGGGTAACAGCAACAAAATCTTCTTGGTTGAGATGCAGGTATAATGAAAATATTTTATAAACCTTGTTTTCCCATTAACATTTATAAGTGTAGTAAGTACAGTAGCATTAAAAAAAAAAGCCATATATCAAATATAGTTTTAGATCAGTTGTATGTTGTCAAATTGACTTCAGTAGTCATTTTACTTGAAAATATTTTTGAAATGTTTTTAGTGTCTATTTACTTAAAGAGAAGTTTCTGGCTTTCTAATCTCAATCTGAGAAGATATTTGAGGACTAGGAAATAAAAAAAAATGGCTTCTGCACAACTGAAGCTTCTGGCTTAGGACTTCATAGCAAAAACCATACACTGTCTTCAGGAGAGATCCTTAGCTTTTGGTCATAAGCCCTTTTCTCTTACTTAGCACACAATTCTTATTAACAAATAAACAAAGTAAGAACTTTATTTATTAATATAGAGGAAATTAGAAACATCAAAGGAGTAAAGACTGGATAAGAAGAAAGATTTATTTTTGTCTCTTACCAACTCAACTCATATTTCAACTGCTTTCTACAGGCTACCCAAGTCTCTAGCATTGGGATTAATCACCTCATCATCTGGTATCCAGAACGCTTTGTAAAAACAAATTTACATCATGTTCAGTTTTGGTATTTGGGATATTTAATAATTGGTATGGATGTTGGTCAAGTGTAGGAGCAAAGGCTTGGAGCTCCTCAACTGTGCTGGTCACTACCTCTTCAGTTGCTGGATTCTGGGGAATTCTAGAGCATCCCAGCACCTTGGCTGCTGGGGTAACAGGAATCACTCAGAGAACAAAGGCAGTAGTTATTTGCCAAGCCATATGGAAATACATGGTATCTCAACAACCAAAAAGTAAGTATAGGTGAAGATCTGTTTCTTAATCATTTTAACACCTCCAACAGACAGAGGACCAGGCAAGTTGTTGGAAACTGAGTAAGCAGTCTTTGGAACATTAGATTACAAATAGCATTTACTAAGGATCTGTTCTTGCAGTAAAACAGAGATGCTAAATAGATGGAAGTAAGCTGATAAAAGTCCTGAAATTAAAACCGGTCTAAACACTTTTAGACCAGTTGTATATTGTAAAATCAGCTTCAGTAGTCATTTTACTTGAAAATATTTTCATTCTTTTTTTTTCCCCATTTATTTATTTTATTGCATTTTAGGTTTTGGGGTACATGTGAAGAACATGCAAAATTGTTGCACAGGTACACACGTGGCAGTGTGATTTGCTGCCTTCCCCCCCATCACCTACATCTGGCATTTCTCCGCTTGCTATCTCTCCCCAGCTCCCCACCCCTCACCGTCCCTCCCCTATTTCTCCCCAACTGACCCCAGTGTGTAGTGCTCCCCTCCCTGTGTCCATGTGTTCTCATTGTTCAACACCCACCTATGAGTGAGAACATGCGGTGTTTGATCTTCTGCTCTTCTGTCAGTTTGCTGAGAATGATGGTTTCCAGGTTCATCCATGTCCCTACAAAGGACACAAACTCATCGTTTTTGATGGCTGCATAATATTCCATGGTGTATATGTGCCACATTTTCCCTATCCACTCTTATCGTCGATGGGCATTTGGGTTGGTTCCAGGCCTTTGCTATCGTAAACAGTGCTGCAATGAACATTCGTGTGCACGTGTCCTTATAGCAGAATGATTTGTAATCCTTTGGATATATACCCAGTAATGGGATTGCTGGGTCAAATGGAATTTCTATTTCTAGGTCCTTGAGGAATCGCCACACTGTCTTCCACAATGGTTGAACTAATTTACACGCCCACCAACAGTGCAAAAGTGTTCCTATTTCTCCACATCCTCTCCAGCAACTCTTGTCTCCAGACTTTTCAATGATTGCCATTCTAACTGGCGTGAGATGGTATCTCAATGTTGTTTTGATTTGCATTTCTCTGATGACCAGTGATGATGAGCATTTTTTCATATGTTTGTTGGCCTCATGTATGTGTTCTTTTGAAAAGTGTCTGTTCATATCCTTTGCCCACTTTTGAATGAGCTTGTTAGTTTATTTCTTGTAAATCTGTTTTAGTTCTTTGTAAATTCTGGATATCAGCCCTTTGTCAGATGGGTAAACTGCAAAAATTTTCTCCCATTCTGTTGGTTGCCGATTCACTCTAATGACTGTTTCTTTTGCTGTGCAGAAGCTGTGGAGTTTGATTAGGTCCCATTTGTCTATTTTGGCTTTTGTTGTCAGTGCTTTTGGTGTTTTGGTCATGAAGTCCTTGCCTACACCTATGTCCTGAATGGTTTTGTCTAGATTTCCTTCTAGGGTTTTTATGGTGTTAGGTCTTATGTTTAAGTCTTTAATCCATCTGGAGTTAATTTTAGTGTAAGCTGTCAGGAAGGGGTCCAGTTTCTGTTTTCTGCACATGGCTAGCCAGCTTTCCCAACACCATTTATTGAACAGGGAATCCTTTCCCCATTGCTTGTTTTTGTCTGGTTTGTCAAAGATCAGATGGTTGTAGATATGTTGCGTTGCCTCCAAGATCTCTGTTCTGTTCCATTGGTCTATATCTCTGTTTTGGTACCAGTACCATGCTGTTTTGATTACTGTAGCCTTGTAGTATAGTTTGAAGTCTGGTAGTGTGATGCCCCCCGCTTTGTTCTTTTTCCTTAGAATTGACTTGGCTATGCGGGCTCTCTTTTGGTTCCATATGAAGTTTAAGGTGGTTTTTTCCCGTTCTGTGAAGAAGGTCATTGGTAGCTTGATGGGGATAGCATTGAATCTGTAAATTACTTTGGGCAGTATGGCCATTTTCACGATATTGATTCTTCCTAACCATGAACATGGAATGTTTCTCCATCTGTTTGTGTCCTCTCTTATTTCGTTGAGCAGTGGCTTGTAGTTCTCCTTGAAGAGGTCCTTTACGTTCCTTGTTAGTTGTATTCCTAGGTATTTTATTCTCTTTGGCAATTGTGAACGGAATTTTGTTCTTGATTTGGCTCTCTTTAAGTCTGTTATTGGTGTATAAGAATGCATGTGATTTTTCCACATTGATTTTGTATCCTGAGACTTTGCTGAACTTGCTTATCAGTTTCAGGAGATTTGGGGCTGAGACGATGGGGTCTTCTAGATATACAATCATGTCGTCTGCAAATAGAGACAATTTGACTTCCTCCTTTCCTATTTGAATGCCCTTTATTTCTTTTTCTTGCCTGATTGCTCTGGCTAGAACTTCTATTACTATATTGAATAGCAGTGGTGAGAGAGGGCATCCTTGTCTGGTGCCACATTTCAAGGGAAATGCTTCCAGTTTTTGCCCATGCAGTATGATATTGGCTCTATTTACTTACATAGAAGTTTCTGGCATTTGTCCCCTTAAATTAAAAGGAACATTCTAGAATGTTCCAGATTTTATTTTTTTCTCTTTGTATAAAGCTCATATTTTCTTTTAGTAAACTTTTCATTTGTCTCTTGCCTGCCTGCCAGTTGGTGTCCTATTTAGTGGAAGAGATATATGAAAGCTTGTGGAAGAAACTAAAATTTGAGTGAGGATACATTTCCAATTATGACAAAACCAATAAAATACCAAAAATTGTTTTCTTATTTTAATCTCTAATTTATCAATACAGATAATAATCTCCAAAAACAATCATGTGTCACTTAATGGCAAGGATACACTCTGTGAAATTCGTTGTTAGGTGACTTCATCCTTGTGCAATAATCATAGAGTGTACCTACATAAACCAAGATGGTATAGCCTACTACACACTTAGACTATAGTATAGCTTATTGCGTCTAGGCTAAAAACCTATGTAGCATGTTAGTGTGCTGAATACTATAGGCAACTGTAATACAGTGATAAGTGTTTGTGTATCTACCATATCTAAACATAGAAAAGGCACAGTAAAAATATAGTATTATAATCTTATTGGCCCACTGTCTTATATGTGGTTGGTTATATATAACTGGCCACATATAATATGCAATGGGGATTATTTCACATAAATTTTCAAGAAGCTGTTTTAGATACTTAGAATTGAGTATACCATGAAGCATGTTTTAGCTACTTAGAATTGAGGGTGAGATAAATATATTGAATACTCGTATTTAATTGTAATCATGGTAGGTAAGTTTCCTTTTATGTATACTACATTAAACTAATGAAGCTGGTGAGCAGTACTTGAACGAATTATCAGATTCACTCCAATTTCTTATAAAATGTAGATTTCTATTTTATTTTCTGTAAAGAGAGAGCAAACAAAGCTTACTTCTACTAGCGGCCCAACTTGTTTCTCCACCATGTAAATGGTCATCTTGAAGTTTAAAACTACAGTAAACATAAACGTGCAGTTTGGCATTTTATTGTTTTCATACATAATCTAATTTGGCATGCATGTGGGTTGACATTACATAGTAAACAGAATGGTATAAATACAATTTAATCAACTGTGAGCTAAACAAAGAAAAGTCAAAATAAAATATGTTATTTCATAATGGTAGTAACTATTCTATAACTATGAAAAACTAGTGTTTTATATTGAATATCTTAAGTAACTACTCAGAAACATATATTCTAGGTGGGAAGTGGTGGCTCATGCCTGTAATTTCAACACTTTGGGAGGCCGAGGCAGGTGGATCACTCGAGGTCAGAAGTTCAAGACCAGCCTGGCCAACGTAATGAAATCTTATGTCTACTAAAAAGACAAAATAAATTAGCTGTGTGGTGGCACATGCCTGTAATCCCAACTACTTGGGAGACTGAAGCAGGAGAATCACTTTACTCACAGGAAGGTGAAAGTTACAATGAGCCGAGATTATGCCACTGCTCTCCAACCTGGGTGACAAAGTGAGACTCCATTGCAAAAA
>NW_016107345.1:7184040-7205421 GCF_001604975.1 Cebus imitator
AAAAGCTAAAAGAAATAATCTGGGTCTAAAATTTGTTGTAATTAACTATTAAATAATTCCCATAGTTGGTTTAGAGTACCCTTTATTTTTTTAACATTCTTTTCTTTTTCTCTTCCTTTCTGTACTTTGTGATTTGAGTCAAAAGGGTGAAAACAAGTACTTTATGGTGTGTATTTTAATCATTGCACTTTTCATTGCATGCTTTTCTGTAAGAGGCCAGGGGCTGAGCAGCCCATTTATGTCCAAGTCATGGGAGTGTGGGAACTAGGATTCCTGTGTGTCTCTGTGTCTATGTGTTTGTGAAGAAATATAATTAGAATAAAAATAGAATTATATTGCTGGACATCTTCTGTTTCTATATTTGTAAAATTAAAATAATAGTTGGAAAGTTTTAAGAAAGAGAGAATAAGTATAAAAGAAATCTATCACTTAGGATTTTAGCTATTATTATTAGCTAAATACTTTTATTTTATTAATAGTATTTGAATCAAAATGTACACATATCTCTCATTTCCAGCCTACCAACCTACTTGCTCTTTAGAAAATGACCATTGATTTTTTGAACTCTGGAAGCTATAGCTGTATCTGGTCAAGAAAATCTCTTGGATTGGCAGGATATTGAGTTAGCTGCCAGAAAACAGCCATGAGAGTGTCACTTCTGATTAGAACTGACATCTAAGACTTTTTAAAATGAATGATTTCCCAGCCTGCTCATGTACTCCACTTTATTGTTTATAGAATTGCAAACTCTATCACTTAAAATAGCACAAACACTATGTTTACTTTCTGTTGACAATTAATACAATTAAGAATAATTAAAAGTTCAGGCACTACTAATTTCCTCAGAAAGTGTTTTGGAAACGAATATAGCTAAGAGGATTTAAAATGATGCTAATTCCACATGGTCTGGGGCCTGGTGCCCTGTCCTTAACTTGTTTCTCTTCCAAGATAGGTACAGAATTGAGAGTTCCATGAAATGAAAGTTCATGGTGCAATATTTTACAAAAGTATTGCTGTGGTGGGGATTGGGAGTGAGAATTCCTCATTCTTGACTATAGTAATTCCCAATGCACTGATTTAAGAGAAAATCTTTGTGCGTAAGCAGGTGACAATTTATGTGGTCTCACCTCTTAAAACGAGTTGCCACCAGATCTGTCCCCAAACACCTGTTATAAAATCTGATTTTATAATTAGAATTTTATTTCTTCGGGTTGTAGGCTTAAAACAGAGTTTAAGATCCTTTTATGATAGTGCAAATATTTCCGTGAAGAAAGGTAGGAACCATCATTTACTGAACAACTATTATCTGAGTTATTTGTACATTTATTATTATTATTTTGCATAATGCTGGCCTGATGCCCTAAAAGAGTTTAGTTATCATGGAGGCCAATTTGGAAGTGTGTTGAGCAATGTTAGCAAGGAATAGAAAATTCCTGAATTTGTGTGTGTTAGGTGGGGGTCGGGTATTAGAGAATTCCAAGTCGAAATTGAAGTAGCTTCCTTATTTTACCCTATATGTAACTCATAGAAGTTCAATCTGGCCACTTTGAGTCCACATAGTCTATCATATCTTTGGAGATGTTCTTGCTTATACTGTACAGGCCACAAGCCCAATGGCAACAGCAAGAAAGGAGGTGATGTATGTATCTAATCCAGTGCAAATGCAGGAGAGTTGAACCTTCCTCCCCACTGATCTTCAGCAGTCATTCATTCTGTGAAGCTTTGTATCCTCTTTTCTTCTGTGACATTCTTATTTCCTTCATGTTTTAGGGCGTGATCTCTATGTGGAAATGTACTGAGTTATGAGAATAGCAAAAGGAGTCATGTATTCTGAAGCAGCTATTTTAGTTCAAATATTACATATTTCCAATTTTCTCTTGAGAATTTTTTTTTTTTTTTGCTGTTTCAGGCAGAATTTCAAAACGAATAGAAAAAACAAACAAAGCTTCAAGATTCTCCAAACAAGGATTTCTTCTAAAGAGATTTTAAAATATTTTAAAATTTCTTCCCGTATGTTTTATACATTTAAAAGTTCTAGCTAGGTCAAAATATTTTTTTACATTTTATTGCCATGGACTTACAATTATAATATTCACTATAGTGTTGAGTTTGCCAGTAATATTTTAGTAATTTAATATTGAACGTTAATAGAGTCTCTGATACAAATATCAAGGCATCTGACCTTAAAGATCAGAATGAAAGTTCGCTGGTTGAAAGTATTAACTTCCATGCTCTGTGAAGGTCTTATGCACACTGTGTTACTGAGATATTCAGTGGCTAGCTCAGACTGAGTGGCATCTTCTTCATACAATAACTGAATGTTTTGTTTCTTTGCCTTTAATTGACAAAGAGTTAAACTTAATTCACACATTTATTAGTACACTGACGTTTTGCTTTGGAACAAATATATGTTATAATGGTAGTAAATCACTGGATTGAATAAGGCATAGCAGCTTTTTAAAAAACAGCTTTCTCACAAAAGTTATTTGGACTCAGTGCGGACATTTGTGCTCGTACATCTTGTGCTCATTCCAATGTAGAAATAGAGATAAGTGCTCTTTGTGATACAGGCTTTTGGTCATAGACTTAAGGACTCGGAAGCCATAAACAACTTCTAAACTAGAGAAATGAAAACTATATGCACTACGTTGAAATTGAATTTTCTCGAATTAAAATGCTAATAAGACTTAATAACTTAGAGTCCTTTAAGAAAGACTTAAAAGAGCTCTTAGTTAAAATAAAGTGATTTTTAAAAATTGTGATCAATATTAAAATATTCAAAAATTTTTGCTGTAAATTCTTAAATTTAGGCCCTATTTCCTTTACTGCTATTTGCTTTTCTTATTTCCAAGCTGTTTTTTCTTTTTTAGATATATTTGTATAAGATTGTTGACTCTTTACTATGCAGATACTAGGCTAAACTAAAATAATACACATTCTCATTTAATTCTCACGACAGTCCTGTGTGGTAATAGCTTTTCTTCTCATGTTACTGGATAAAGAATTTCAAGCATGATATTCTGATTTACCTATAAGGACAAAAAATTCCAACTTTCATATCTAAATGTATTATTTACTTATTACCTCTCCGACACTACATTTGGTATCAGGTAAGTGAATGTCCTGTGGTTAGCTGTAGTGAGCACAGAGCTCCCCCATATTCCCAGCTTCCCTGTGGTTAGGTGTGGCCAGATGACTGTACTGGATAAGGGAATATGAGGGGATTAATGATGTGTCTGTTCTGAGCTGTGGCTTTTAACAGTGGATGTGCCTATTTCATGTTCTTTTCCATTTTTGCCTACAGAGTGAAGATTACAACAAGGCCTTTCAAGATACTGGAGCCACAAGCTAGAAGACCTGTTTGTCTAACGAACCCATGGAGAAAATCTGTCAGTGGTTCAGGAATTCCTTCAGGGGATGGCTACAAGAGTTAGGAGTATATTTCTATTGCAATTGAGTTATTGCATCATTTTAGATTTAGTTGTGAAACACCTAGTACTATATCAATGCAAGCTTGTTTTTATGTTTTTCTTGTTTTCTTTCCCCAAATTGCATAATGTATTCTATTAGAGACAGTTGATTCTCTTCCTGCCGGTGTAAATCAGAAGCTATAGTTTTCTATTTGCTATTACAGCAGATGTTGACCTTATTATTTTCCATCCAATAAACTTTATGCAATTTCTGACACATGCCTAGTTAGACGGATTACAAAATAAAAGTAATTGGTGGTTATCACGATGTTAAAAAAAAAAAAGAGATGAAAAGCTTATGGGTGCTGATAGCCTTTTCAGTACCTACCATTAAAAATGCAAAATAAAGATTCAGACCAATAAATATATATTACAAAAATACTGTAAGTATGTGTTATGAGTCTACTACTTGGTCATTTAGAGAAAATGTGGCCACATATTAATTCATTTAATCCCTACAATACTATGGGACAGTACCATTTTGCCCCATTTTATAGAAGAACAATAAGTTATAGTATCTTGACTAAAGTCATTCAGCTAACTGTTAGCAAAGTTAAGATTGAACTGCTAGCTCGGCTCCAGAGTAAATACTATTAACCGGTTCCTAATGATTCTCAAACTAGAGAGTGCACCAGAATCACCTGGAGAGCTTGTTAAACTACAAATTGGTATGTCACACACCCTGAGTTTCTGATGCCCTAGGTCTGGGGTGGTGCCTGAGAATTTGCATTTCTAACCAGTTTCTAAGTGTTGCTGATGCCACTGGTTCAGGGACCACATGGTGAGAACCACTGTGATACACTATACTGCCTTTCTTCTCCAAGGTTTTGATTATCTATAATTTCTTTTATACAAGTGTTCATTCAAATTAATTGAATTACATTTTAAGAAACTGTTTTCAGTACTCAGCTTTCATATTTCAAAAATACAGCATAAGTTCTATCACAATGAATTCTTCTTACCTTTTCCTTTAGATTATTCAAACACTTTAAATGCATAATAAATGAAAGAAGAATTGTCTTCTTTGAGCTAAAAGGTACAATAACAGTGTGATAATCCATTTTTTTAGCTATCTGATTATTATTATTTAATTTATACTATCACTTTCACATTTTATGTTCTTCCTTAGAAACACTTTAATTCTCAGTTTATATGTTAATTTATGTGGTCAAATTTTAATCCTTGCCATCTTTTTCTATTTTTAAAAGTTTCCTTTAAATCTCTTTCCCCCCATTACATCTTTTGCACACTTACCTGATAAGTTCTATTTATAGTCTGCATTTTTATACGTAGTGTTTAATCTTCCTTCTATATCCTTGATAAAATAAAAGATATATATTTTGGAAAGTTTGAACGGAGATAGAAAAATGAGATTAAAAAAGCAACATGAGAAAATTATAAAAATATAAGTTAATAAGAGAACCTATATAAAATTAAAAAAAGCAAAAATACAAATTTATATATTTAAGTAATTCTTTCTGAATCGTACATAATTTTTATTTATATAAAATATATATTTGTGTGTATTTATATAAAATGACTACCTAGATATACAGTGATTTAGTATACAGTGTGCTTTCATAGATTCAGGAGCTGTCACATAAATAGTAGAACATGTCTTACCAAGAGTATTCTTCGTAGATTCCACTACAAATCTTAGTTTATGTTTTAGTGAGAAACTTTGATCCTGATAGCCTCAAAATAAAAGTAAAATATGTAACTTTCAATCGAAATGTATGAAATGAAAATAATAAAGAACACGTTGGCTTTGCTGATGTTAAGGGTTTTTTGTCTGCCTTGAGGTTCTAGAAGGAATATCTCTCTCAGGATCATTTGCCTTCTAAAGCATCTAGGGGTTTGGAATCATGACCAGAGAGAGAGGTTCTGAAATGTGAGACGGATGTGGGTTAGAATAGTCAAGTAAGAAAAAAAAGAAGTAAAAAGTAAAATAAGTGAAGGGAACATATCCTAATTAAAACCACTTTTCTATCATTTAGAAGCCCTAAAATGCACACAGATGAAAGCAGTGCTGCTTGTTTTATTAGTTGCCTAACCAATCAATACCATCCTGGAAGCAACAACTGTATAAACACAAAGCCTCCAGCAAATGCTTTGTAGAGCCACCTGCACTCTGATCTAAAATGAACCGGAATGACATTTCAAACATTCTCATGAGAAGTTTTCCACTTTCTCAGGATACAACATTCCACATGGTCCATAAGATTATTGGAATATGTTAAGCAGCACTTTCTCATTCCAGTATGTGCAGTACAATGTTTTCGAATTGTAGAAGACATGTTTGCCCTTGATGTTGAGCATATAAAGCTGATATTTTGCTGTGACTACTTCAAAAAGAATAATTAAGTAGCTACAACTTGTTTCCGATAAGTACTATTCCATGTATTCCTGATTCATATTATGATATTTTATTTTTATATTTTCAAGTGAGAGCTGTGACTAACAGAGTTGTAGTTTCTTTAAAAATGTATTTCTTTTGTACCACCAGAGTTATGTAAAATAGGTCTTTGTATAAACCCAAACCAAAATGTGCTTAAAATATTTAGTTAACTTTTAAATAATACTTTTCCTTTGCAATAAAACAAAGACATTATCTATTTCTTACTGAATAGCTTAATCTGGAAATTTTAGTTAGCATTGATTTATAAGTAGTTTTTAAAATAAAATAGGTAACCATCAATGTCAGTTTATGCTAAATATTGCGGTAAAATTTTGTTCATTTACTTAGTTGATGTTTATCACAACAATGTGTGATAAATACTTTCAGTATTTCATGAGAAAGCTGAAAGTTAGAAAAACTTAGCAACTTTTCCTAACCAAGTTCATGTTTGACCATGAACTTGAACTTAATTCTAACTCCAAAGCTTAAGTTCAAAGAGGGTTTTTTTTTTTTTACCTCATTGCTATTCTCAATAGCAACACACTGAAAATTGAGTTAATCACCTATTTACTGTGTTTTGGCCCTTTTGGTATAATAATTATGTGGTAATTTGTAGTAATACAAAGTCCACAGTCATTAATAAAAATAAAATCAACAAGATAATTACCCAGGTTGGAGTGCAATGGCACAAACTTCGTTCACGGCAACCACCGCCTCCTGGGTTCAAGTGATTCTCCTGCCTCGGCCTGCTGCATAGCTGGGATTCAGGTGAGTACCACCATGTCTGGATTTTTTTGTATTTTTTAGTAGAGACAGGGTTTCTCCATGTTGGCCAGGCTGGTCTCAAACTGTTGACCTTATGATGATCCACCCACCTCAGCCTCCCAAAGTGTTGGAATTACAGGCTTAAGCCTCTGCTCCTGGCCATAATTTTAATATTATTAATTATAATTTTACTTGTATATTAGTGAAGTAGTTTTATATTAAGAAAATAGGTTATTTATGTGTACTTCCTGGATGCCAGATATTAATACATCAATTGTTAATACATTAGTAATCAATTCATTAATTAATTGACATTAATCCATTTAGGAAACATGACAAATGTGATGGATGTAGATCTCTCTTGCACAGTTCACACTCTAGCAAAGGATATATACATGAAAAAAACGAACTATAAAAATAATTATTTAAGTATAATTTTGATAAATGTCAGCAAGTAGAAGTGCAGGGTGCTTAGAGAGCATTGATCCTCACACATGATTCTGGGGGATGGTGGGATCTGGAAAACTTTTCTAAGGCAAGATAGTAAGCTTATATATGAATTATAAGGAGAAGTTAGTTTGTAAAGGGTGAAGAATAAAGGAGATCAGAAAAAAATATCATATTTTATTTTAATTCTCTTCATAGGCATATACATTTATTGTTAGCATCATGGGAGGACCAGATTTTTAGAGAGAGACACGACGCTTATGAAATTTTGGAAAGGAGTCTTTTTAATAAAAAAAGGGCAGTTTGTACTTGGTTCAGGATGGCTGGCTAGAGACATTAAATGCTGGTTCTCCTCAAAAGTAGCCAAAATTATAGATAGATAATTAAAACTCAAATAGCGTATTAAGGAGAAAATACCTGAACTCCACAGAGAAATCATGGGGAAAAACTGAATCACAGAATAAAAGAGGAAGCAAGATAGCAACTCTACTGCAAACATCGCCTAGGAGCCTCAAGGGAGTTGGTACTGAAGGGTAAGTGGGAGTATTTTTAAAAGTTTATTTATTGTACTTTAAGTTCTGGGGTACATATGCAGAACATGCACGTTTGTTACATAGGTATACACTAACCATGGTGGTTTGCTGCATCCATCACCCCATCATCTATATTAGGTATTTCTCCCAATGCTGTCCCTCCCCAATTCCCCAACTCCCTGCTATCCCTCCCTTAACACCCCCACCCCCTGACAGGCCCCGGGTGTGATGTTACCCTCCCCGTGTCCATGTGTTCTCATTGTTCAACTCCAACTTATGAGTGAGAACATTTAGTGTTTGGTTTTTTGTTCTTGTGTCAGTGTGCTGAGAGTGATGGTTTCCAGCTTCATCCATTTCCCTGCAAAGGACATGAACTCATCCTTTTTTATGGCTGCATAGTATTCCATGCTGCATATGTGTCACATTTTCTTTATCTAATCAATCGTTGATGGGCATTTGGGTTGGTTCCAAGTCTTTGCTATTGTGCCACAATAAACATACATGTGCATGTGTCTTTATAATAGAATGATTTATAATCCTTTGGATATGATATATACCCGGTAATGGGATTGCTGGGTCAAATGGTATTTCTATTTTAAATCCTTGAGGAATCACCATACTGTCTTCCACAATGGTTGAACTAATCTACACTCCTACCAACAGTGTAAAAGTGTTCCTATTTCTAAGTGGGAGTATTTTGACGCCCCTCATCTCTACTGAAGGCTGCTGGTACCCAAACTGTGGGGGAGCCTCTCTGCCCTTGCATTCCAGGACTCTAGCATGAGTGGTAATTTGGGAATTTCATTTCTTGAGGGCATTACACTGACTGTGGACCCTTGCCAGGTCACTCACCCTCCTTTCAGACTCTAGCAGCTGCAGCAGGGGATCATCATGTGGGCACGACTATTGAGAGACTGTGTCCTACCCAGGGAACCTCAGACCTTGTGTCTCTATATCCAAAGAGCTCCCAGTAACATTTCTTACCGTCTGCTCTGACGGAAGTATTGGCATAGTGCTGGCTGGAGCCAAGGGAGCTGCAGGATTCCCAGTAATAATAATATAACCTTCTCGGAGTGCTACTCCTATCAGAAGGGAAAGTGCAGAGCACCAAGAAATTTAGTCACAACTGCTATTTATTTTTAGGCTGCAATGTAACCAAGAGCTGTAGCAGCCAGGTTTCTGGATAGCCAGAAATATGTAAAGAAAACTTCATCAGACTAACAGTGGGCTTCTCAGCATAAACCTCTCAAGGTAGAAGAAATTAAGATTCTATTTCCAAAGTGCTTCAAGACACAAATCACTATTTTTACATCACAAGTTTTACGTCCTGCTAGAATAAGCTTCATAAATGCAGGAGAAATAGTGTTTTTTTCCAGACAAGCAAACACTGAGGGAATTTGTTACCCTTAAACCAGCCCTACATGAAATTCTCAAAGGAGTTCTAAACATGGAAACAAAAGGTTGATACTAGCCATCATAAAAACACAAAGCATAAAACTTGCACATCTTAAAAAAAACAATTACACAAATGGGGGAAAAAAGAAATCAAATGGCAACATGACAGAACTTCACCAAACAACAGGCAGACTGAGAAAAAAAAGAAAATCAATTCACAGAACAACTAGATGACAATTAACACTATGATGAGAACAAAACCTTATGTATCAATATTAACCTTGAACATAAATGGATTAAAAGTTTCAATTAAAAGATATAGATTGGAAAAATAAATTTAAAAAAAATCATGAACCAATCATCTCCTACTTATGAGAAACCTACTTTACTGGTAAAGACACAAATAGATTGAAGGTAAAGGGCTACAAAGTGATATTCCACGAAAAACAGAAACCAGTAGCCATCTTGAATAGGTAAAACAGGCCTTAACTCAACAATAGAATAAAAAGACAATGAAGGTTATTATATAATAATTACAGGATCAATTCACCAAGATTAAAAATCCTAAATGTGTATTAACAAGCAGCAGATAACACAGATTCACAAAATCAGTATTTTTACACTCAAGAAAAAGAGGTAGACAGTAATACAATAATACTGGAGGATGTCAACACCCCACTGACTGCACTAGACTGATTATTGAGACAGAAAATCAAAAAAGAAACACTGGAATTAAATTGGACTCTAGAACAAATGGACTTAACGGACATATTCTACCCAAAAACTTCATAATATACATTTCTTCATCACTGCATGGAACATTTTTCAAATGGGCCACATGTTAGGGACCCAAAAGAGTATCATAATTAAAAAAAAAAGAGATAAAATTGTACCAAGTATTTTCTAAGACCACAAGGAATAAACCTAGAAATCAATTCCAGGAGAAATTCCTTTTTTTTTTTTTTTTTTGAGGCAGAGTTTCTCTTTCTCTTTCACCCAGGATGGAGTGCAGCGGCAGGACCCTGGCTCACTGCAATCTCTGCTTCCCAGGTTCAAGTGATTCTTCTGCCTCAGTCTCCAAAGTAGCTGGGATTAGAGGCACCCAACACCACACCTAGCTAATTTTTGTATTTTTAGTACAGACCGGGTTTCACCATGTTAGCCAGGCTGGTCTTGAACTCCTGACCTCAAGTTATTCACCTACCACCTACCTCCTGACCTTGAACTTGACATCAAGTTATTCACTCAGCCTCCCAAACTGCTGTGATTACAGGCATGAGCCACCATGCCCAGCCTTGAAGAAGAAACTCCTGAATGATGACAAAGCCAATGATGAAAGTGAGATTGAAATTTTAAAAACTTTTAAAACAAACAAATGCAGCATACCAAATCCCCTGACCTAGACAAAAGTAGTGCTAAGAGGTAAGTTTATAACATTAGAATGCTTATAGCAAAAGAATAGAAAGATCATAAATTAACCTCATGGTTTACCTCAAAGAACTAAAAAAAAGAAAACCAAACTAAAACAAACCCCAAACTAGCAGAAGAATAGAAATAACAAAGATCAGAGTAGAACTAAACTAGATTGAGAACATTAGAACAATACAAAGTATCAACAAAATGAAAAGTTATACCTTGAAAAGATGAGCAACACTGATGGAGTGCTGGCTACAGAAACAAGAAAAAAGAAAGAAGATACAAATTAATGTAATCAGAAACAAAAAAAGAGAGACTGATGTGAACAGCCATATGCTCTCAATCTAGAAAATCTGTAAGAAATGGATTAATTCCTAGACACGTACAACTTCCCACTTTTGAACAAGAAAAAGATGTAACTCTTGAACAGAATAACAACAAATAGTGAGATTAAATCAGTAATAAAATATATGTCCCAAAACAACAACAAAAATATCCCAGGACCAGATGTATTCTACCAAATTTACAAAGAAGAACTGATGCCATTCCTCCCACAACTTAACACAAAAGTCAAGATGAAGGGAATCCTCCCTAATTCATTCTTCAAAGCCAGTCAGCCTGATACCAAAGCTGGGCATTGACATAACAAAAAGAGCGCAAGAGAGAGAAAGAGAGAGAAAACTACAAACCAATACCTCTGGTAAACTAAGATGTTAAAATCCTCAACAAAATACTAGCGAACCAATTCCAATACCGCATTCAAACAAAATTTACCATAATCAATTGGGCTTCATTCTAGGTTTGCAAGGATAGTTCAACACATATAAACCAATATATAATTGATTTTTTAAATTAAATTACAATTAAAAGCATAAATTTAAAAACAAAAACCATATAATCATCTTAATTAGTGAAGGAAAAGCATTTGATAAAATTCAGTATCCCATCATGATAAAAACATTCAACAGAATAGGTATAACAGGAAAATATCTAAAAATAATAAGAGCCATCTATGACAACCCACAGCAAACAACATACTGAATGGACAAAAGCTGGTGCATTCCCCTTAAAGACTGGATCAAGACAGGGATATCTACGCTTGCCACTCCTATTCGATATATTACTGGAAGTCAGAGCCAGAACAATCAAGCAAGATAAAGAAATCAAAGGTAATTAAATTAGAAAAGAGGAAGTCAAATTATTTGTTTGCTGATGACATGACACTATACATAGAAAACCCTAAAGACTTCTCCAAAAGACTCTTAGATTTGATAAATTAATTCCGTAAAAGTTTCGGGATAGAAAATCAATGTATAAAAATCAGCAGTATTTTCTTTCTTTTCTGCCCACTGTTTAATGAGGTTATTTGTTTTTTGTTTGTTGAATTAAGTTTCTTACAAATCCTGGATATTATACCTTTATTAGACACATAGGTTGTGAATATTTTCTCCTATTCTATTGGTTACCTGTTTACTCTATTGATAGTTTCTTTTGCTGTTCAGAAGCTCTTTACTTTAGGTCTCACTTGCTAAGTTTTGCTTTTATTGCAGACTTAGCCATAAACTCCTTCCTAAGGTCAATGTCCAGAAGGGCGTTCCCAGGTTTTCTTCTAGGATTCATATAACTTGAGGTCTTACCTTTAAAACCTTAATCCACTTTGAGTTAATTTTTGTGCATAGTGAAAGGCAGGAGTTCAGTTTCACTCTCCTGTATATGGCTAGCCAGCTTTCTTAGCACCATTTGTTGAATGTGGAGTCCTTTCCCCATTGCTTATTTTTGTGGACTCTCAAAGATTAGGTGGTTGCAGGTGTGTGGCTTTATTTCTGGGTTCTCTGTTCTGTTCCACTGGTCTATGTGTCTGTTTTTTTTAACACTACCATGCTGTTTTGGTTACTGTAGCCTGATAGTATTGTTTGAAGTTGGGCAATGTGACACCTACAGCTTTGTTCTTTTTGTTTAGGACTGCTTTGGCAATGTGTGTGTGTGTGTGTGTGTGTGTGTGTGTGTGTGTGTGTGTGTGTGTTTTCTTATGTATTTTAGAATAACCTTTTCTAATTCTGTGAAAAAATGACATTTGTAGTTTGATAGGAATAGCATTGAATCTGTCAACTGTTTTGGACAGTATGGCCATTTTTATGATATGAATTCAACCAATCCATGAGCATCAGATGTTTTTCCATTTGTTTGCGACATCTATGATTTCTTTCAGCATTGTTTGATAATCCTCCTTGTAGAGATTCTTAACCTCCTTAGTATTCCTAGGTACTGTTTTTGAGCGTGTGGCTAATGTAAATGAGGTTTTGCACTTGATTTAGCTCTCAGCCTCAACACTGTTGCTGTATAGAAATGTTCCTGATTTTGGGACATTGATTTTGTATACCAAAACTTTACTAATGTTGTTTCATAGCTTCAGGAGCCTTTTGCTAGCATCCTTAGGGTTTTTAAGGTATAGAATTATATCATCAACAAAGATAAATAATTTCACTTACTATTTTCCTACTTAGATGCATTTTATTTATTTCTTTAGCCCAATTGCTCTACAATAGTTAAGGCATCTTTTTGAGCTGAACAATTTACCATTATGTAATGTCTGTCGTTGTTCTTTTTTACTGTTGTTGGTTTACAGTTTGTTTTATCTGATGTAAATACTGATCTCTGCTCTTTTTTGCTTTCTGTTTGTGTGGTAGATCTTTCTCAAGCGTGTTCTTTTGAGCTGTGGATGTCATTATGTGTGAGGTGAGTGTCTTGAAGACAGTAGATAGATGGGTCTTGTTTTTTCATTCAAATTTGACACTCTATTCCTTTGAAATGGGACCATTGGACCATTTGCATTCATGGCTAATATTTATATGTGAGATTTGTATTTTATCATGAAGTTGTTAGCTGACTGCTTTGTAGTTTCTATTGTGTGCTTGTTTTATAGGATCAGTGAGCTATGTACTTAAGTGGGTTTTATAATAGCAGGTATCATTCTTCTGTTTCCATGTTAGATTCCCCTAAGGATCTCTTGTAAGGCTGGTCTAATGGTAATTAATTATCCTAGCACTTGCTTTCTTGAAAAAATTTGTATCTTCTTGGCTTATGAAACTTGATTTAGAAAGATACGAAATTCTTGGTTAGAATTTCTTTTTTAAAAAATCCTGAAAATAGGACCCCAATCTTTCTTGGCTTGTAAGGTTTCCGCTAAGAAGTCCACTGTTAGTCTGATGGCTTCCCTTTGAGTATCTTTCAGGTCTTCTCTGGATTTCTTATATCTGAAAATCTACCTTTCCAGAAAGATAGGCAAAATATTTTAAATTGTTTCCTCAAATATTTTTTCCAGGTTTATTATTTTTTTCTCCTTCTCTCTCAGTAATGTCAGTAATTTGTAGGTTAGGTCACATGATCTATAATCCCATATTTTTGAAGCCCTTGTGCATTTTTAGATATTCTTTGTCCTTTTTTTCTTTTCTGATTGAGTTAGTTAAAAGACCACTCTTCAAACTCTGAAATTCTTTCTTCTACTCTGTCTAGTCTTTCAAATATGTTTTGAAATTCCTTAAATTAATTTTTCAATTCCAGAAACAATGATTGATTTCTTTTTAAGATGTTTATTTTTTCTTTCATTTACTGGGTTGCTTTAGATGTTTCTTTGCATTGTTTTGCACCTTGTATTGAATTTCATTGAGCTTCCTTGCAGTTCATGCTTTGATTTCTTTATCTGTCATTCCTGAGTTTCCATTTTATTTAGAAACCTTGTTGGAAAGCTAATGTGATCATTTGGTGTCATTACATTCAGATTTTTCATACTTCAGAATTTTTGTGCTGGTTCCTTCTCATCTGGAGATGCTGGCACATCTAATTTTTGTAATTATTTTCATGCGGATAGGATTTTCTCTTTCCTTTTTCTCCCTATATTATTATTATTTCCTTCCCTTTCCTTCACCCCTTTGAGAGTGTGACACTAGGGAATGTTGACTAAGGACTTTTTGGCTTTGCTTCTAAAACCCTATGTTCTTCTGTCAGCAGGTTTTATATTAGGGTGTGTATTTTTAAACTTGCAACCTGTAGATGACACTTATGGATAAGAGCCAGCTGCGGCCAACACAGTTGGGTACATTTGTGATCCTTGTTTACAGGGAGAAGTTCTCTTTTCCCTCAAGCAATGGGCTGATCCATAGAGTGCACAGTGGTCTGAATTCCCTGATCAACTTTGGCAGGATGTGAGGGCAAGATGGATGGGGCCAAGCCAGGCAGCCCTGCCTTCAGGTCCACTAGTGAAAGGCTCAAGCACCAATGCTGAGAAAGAATCCAGTGGGTGGCTACCAAGTACCCAGGGGCTTGTATGCATAGACATGGAGCTGGGAAACCTCTTTGGCCCCAAGGTTTTTGCATGAAGGTGGGGGGTTTTCTAACCTTCTAATCCAGGAGACTGGGTGCTCCAGACATCTGGAGATCTGCCTGGGCATGGTGTGTAGAGGGCCTCACGGCATCACAATCTCTGCATAGAAAGGGTGGGGTAGCTCGGACTGCTGATTCAGACAAGCAGGTGCTCTATTTGTCTCCGATTGCCTGTGTATGGAGTGAAGAAGGCCCCTCTGCACCACAATCTCCACATGAGAAGGCTGGGGTTGCTCAGGCTGCTAATCCGTGCAAGCAGGTGCTTTGAATGCCTGGAGATCTGCTTGGTGTGGAACAAAGAGGGTCCCACTCATCATTATCTATGTGCAAAAGGATGGGGTAGCTCAGGATGCTGAACCAGGTGAGTATGTGCTCTGAATGTCTGGAGTTCTGTCTATGAGTGGAAAAAAGAGGGCTATAGCACACCAAAATCTCAGGGGAGCAGGCTAGGGCACCAAGCAATAATGCATGCAGACCAGTTTCAAGTCACTAAACCAGCCCTGTCTGTAAGTCTCATCCCCAAGGAAAAACCATGGCTGTAGCAGCTCTCCTCCTGCCCCAAGACTACAATGAGGGAGAGCACAATTTCAGCACCTACTCTTGAGCTGTTTTCCACAATTCTATCTGTGGAGGCCCCTATCCCACTTTAAAGTAGGAACGCCAGTCTCTGCCCTGAGACAAAAATGCCTGTGTGGCATGCTGCTGTGTCACCAAAGATGGACTGACTTTGTACTTGCACTTGCATGGATTAAAAATGGTATCCTGCTCTTGGTCCCAAGTCTGGGAAAATGCCTGCAGCTTTTTGCCAGTGTCTTTCCCTTTCTACATCTCCAAGCATCCCCACAAGTTAGCGCCAGGGCTTGAGAGAAACAAAGTACTCTCCCTTCTTTCCTGGCCTGGGTTGCTCTGATCCCCAGTATGAAGGAGGGTCAAAGAGGGAAGCTTTCTGTCCCATTCACATACTGGGGCCTCCCTCACATTTATCAGCTGGATGCCATCATTGGAGCCATTTGCCCACATTCTTTCTCTTCTCTGGGATCTGGAGTTTCCATCACAATTTTTGTGGGTTCCCTTTTCTTTTGTGAATTAAAGTTAACAGAGTTGATCTTTATGCATATTTTTCTTCTTGAATTAAAGCTCACAGAATTGATCTTATGAAAAATATATTTTGCTATTTCCAGGTGTCTGAGGCATACTAAAAGCCTCTAATCTCCCAGCCTGGGGGAAAAAAAAAACAAAACTAAAAATGAAAATGTGAGCTTTTAAGTGAGCTTTTATTGACTTATAACATAGATTTGTATACTTCACAAAGAGTAAACATATCTATGTAAGATTCCTAGAAAAGTAATAGATTTATGTGAGACTCCTCCATTTTACTCCATTTAGTAGTAGTTTGTTTATCCTTATTGCAGAATACTATTCCATTACATAAACATATCTAGTTTATTCATCAATTCTGCTATCAACAAGTGTGATTGTTCTTTTCACATTTTGACTATGATCAGTAACTCCTGCTATGAACATTTTTGTACAAACAAATATGTTTTCCTCATGGGTGTATAACTAGAAATAAAATTGCTAAATTGCTAGATTGTAGGGTATCTGTATGTTCAACTTTAATACATAATATCAAAATATTTTTAAAGTTGTTCTACCAGTTTGCATTCCTATATCATACTCTTTAGCCAACACTAATGATTGTTAGATTTTTTGTTTGTTTGTTTTAGCCATCTCGGGGTTTTAACTTTTATTCCTCTACTGATAGGTTTATTAGTCATGTAATTATTCACTGCTATAAAGTGTCTGTTCAAATATTTTGCCTTTTTTTTTTTTGTTATGTTGTCGTTCCCTTGTAAATTTGTAGGATTTTTGTGTATTCTGGATAAGTGCTCTTATCGTATGTAAGTATTAAAAGTTTTATTCTCTTCAGAGAATTACCTATTTTTGCACTAAATGGTAGTTTCTATAAACAAGTTTCAATTTTAATGCAGTCTATTTTACTCATTTTTCCCAATAAACTTGGATATGTTAACCTTATTTGTGCTCTGTTTAAAAAATCTTTTCCATCCAATAGTCATGAAGATTTTCTCCAAGAAGCTTTTTATGTTTAGAAAACACTTGGATTCAATTTTCATGTATGATGTGAATAACAGGTCGAAATTCTTTTCTCTCATGCAAATAACCAACCACTCTTTCTCTCAATGTACTTCAGTAATATATTTCTCATAATTCAAATAATGTACATTTGTGCACATCTTTCTCAATTCAGATAATGTACATATTTGTACATTATTGTGCACATCTTTCTCAATTCAAATAATATGCATTTGTGTACATCTTTCTCATAATTCAAACGATGCACTGTTTCCGGATTCTTTTTTATTTTGATGGTTAATTTTCTTTTTTTTGAGACAGGGTCTCACTCTGTCTCTCAGTCTAAAGTGCAGTGGCACAATTACGGCTCATTGTAACCTCAACCTCCTGGACTGATACAATGTTCCCACCTCTGCCTCCCAAGTGGCTGGGACTACAGGTGTCTGTCACCACACCCAGCTAATTCTAAAATGTTTTTTGCATAGATGAGGTCTCACCATGTTGCCCAGGCTGGTCTTCAACACCTGGACTCAAGCAATCCTCCTGTGTTGGCCTCCCAAATTGCTGTGATTGCAGGCAGGAGTCATCACGCCTGACTTATAGTAATGATTAATTTTAAGACCTTTTCACAAATACCAAGCTGTCTTAATTAATGTAACTTCATAATAAGTCTTTTTTTAATTAATTTTTTTTTAATTTTAAAAATGGGGTTTCACCATGATGGCCAGCTGATCTTGAACCACTGACCTCAGGTGATCCACCCACCTCAGCCTCCCAAAGTGCTAGGACTACAGGTGTGAGCCACCGTGCCCAGCCATAATAAGTCTTTATTTTTGGAAGTGCTGGTCTCTGTTTCCTTTTTATCTTCAAGATTTGCCTGGCTTTTTTGGCTTTTTCAGTTCCGCAAAGTATTTTTTATATATGCACACATCCTCATGGGATTTTGTTTAACATTTCGGTACATATTTCATATACACTTGAAAACGTGTATTTCTGTTGTTACTGTCTATATGGGTCAGCTAGGTCAATTTGGTTAATATCATTCAAATATTCTATAACTGTTTGTCCTATCAGGGACTATCAGGTACTATCAAATGTAATTATGATTTCCTCTACTTCTCTTTTTAATTTTGTTCGTTTTTGCTTCACATGTTTTAAGGCCATGCTATTAAGTGTATGCAAATTTAGAATTTTTAATCTTTTTATTGAATTGATTATTTTATTTACTTATTTATTTTTTGTGAGACTCATTTTTGCTCTGTCACCCAGGCTGGAGTGCAGTGGCACTATCTCGACTCACTGCAACCTCCGCCTCCTGGGTTCAAGTGAGTTTCCTGCCTCAGCCTTCGGAGTAGCTGGGACTATAGGCACGAACTACCATGCCTGGGTAATATTTGTGTTTTTAGTAGAGATGAGTTTTCACCATGTTGGTCAGGCGGGTCTCAAACTCCTAACCTTGTGATCTACCTGCCTCAGCCTTCCAAAGCACTGGAATTACAGGCGTGAGCCACCGCAACTGGCCTGAATTGATTCTTATGATTATAAAATGCCCCCTTTATTCTCCAATAATACAGTCTTAAAGTCTTTTTCTGATGTTTTATATTTTAATGTTATTATATTTGGTTAGTGTGTACATAACATATATTTTTATATTCTTTATTTTCATTATTTATGTGATTTTATGTAAAATTATATATTTTATAAGCAATACATGTGTGTTTCTATACATATGTGTGTATATATACATAACATATAAATACACGCAGACACACAGATATATAAACACAAATATATATATGTATATATATTTAGTAGCCTGATAATCATACACTTTTGTTGAGGCACCTCTTCCACTCACATTTAAGGTAATTTTAAATATATTTGGGTTTAAATCTACCATGTAATTATTGTTTTTTGTCTGTTGTTACGTTTGTTCTTCATTGTTTTTCTCTTTTCTTGTCTTGTTTTTGATAAAGCATGTTTAAAATTTTTTTAAAATTTCTTGCCAGACGCAGTGGCTCATGCCTGTAATCCCAGCACTTCGAGAGGCTGAGGTGGACGGATCATGAGGTCAGAAGTTCGAGACTAGCCTGGTCAACATGATGAAACCTTGTCTCTACTAAAAAGCAAAAATTAGCAGGGTGCAGTTGTGGGTGCTTGTAATCGCAGCTACTTGGGAGGCTGAGGCAGGAGAATTGTTTGAACCCTGGAGGGCAGGGGTTGCAGTGATCCAAGATCACACCACTGCACTGCAGCCTGAGTGACAGAGCAAGACTCTGTCTCAAAATATATGTATATACACATACCTATATATGTGTGTATATATATATACCTACATGTATATGTATGTGTGTATATATATATACACACACGTATATGTATGTATATATATATATATATATATATATACACACACACATATAAAAGCTTGTTAGCTAATATATATATGTGTATTTATATATTAGCTTATTAGCTTGTTAATAACTCTATTATATTATTTTTCTTTTTAATTATTTTAGAGCTGCATTGTTCAAAACAGTAACTGCTAGCCACATGGAGCTATTTAAATTAAACTCAAGTAAAGGTAAAAATTCAGTTTTTTAATCATTCTAGCCACATTTCAAGTGCTCAATAGCCACATGTGGCTAAGGGTCATTGTTTAGAATAGTGTGGCTTATGGAACATGTCCATCATTGCAAAATTCTATTTAATAGTGCTGCCCTAGGGATGACAACATGCATTTTGTGACTCATTACAGTTTTTATTTTAAGTTAGTATTCTTTCTGTTTCTTGGACAATGTAAGATCAACACAACTTCATTTAAGTCTTTCTTGGTTTTTGAAAGGCTCATAACATTTAGTCATTTAAATATTTTATCTCCATGTGGCATTGTTTTTACATTTAAACAATCAAGGTTTATTCAGAGTTCCTTAAATATTTATCCTTTTTGGTAATCTTCATTCCTCCATGCATAATTGTGTTTCTTTTTGTGACAATTTTTTATCTACCTGAAGTTTTCCCTTTCATATTTCTTTTATTGAAGGACTGCTGGTGATGACCTTTCAAAGTTTATTTTTGCTTGAAAATATATTTGTGTTAGGTTTATTTCCACGTATTGGGGAGGTAAAAATACTAAGTTTGCAATTAGTTTCTTACTGCACTTTAATAATATTACAACATTGTCACATAGATTCTTATCTTCTGCACTCACAAATCCACTCATATTCAAGGGAGGGACTATGGACTGCACTTCCAAATGAAAAAAAATGTCAAAATCATACTGAAAAAGAGCACGTGAAGTAGAATAGGTTGGAGCCATTTTTAGAAAACATAATCTGCCTTGGTACCCTCCTATTATTTTTTCAATTCAATTAGTATTTGTGGTGAGTTCTATCCCTTTCAAAATTCAAAATATAGGTAAACTCATGTCATAGGGGTTTGTTTTACAGACAATTTCATCACACAGGTATTAAACCGGTACTCAGTAGTTAGTTAGTTATCTTTTCTGCTCCTCTCTCTCCACCCAGCCTCTACCCTCAAGTAGACCTGTGTCTGTTGTTCCTTTCCTTGTGTTCATGAGTTCTTATAATTTAGCTCTCACTTATAAGTGAGAACATGCAATACTTGATTTTCTGTCCATGTGCTAGTTTTCTAAGGACAGCAAACTTTCATGTGTACCCATGTACCACAAGTAAAAGTAAAGAAAATAAAAAAAAGGTTTTTAAGTTGAGAGCATTGATGTCTAAAGGAGCTAAGCAAATTTGTACAGGCAGTATGTGACAGAGCTGGGATTAAAATCCAGGTTGACAGACCGTAGAACAAACACAACTTTATGGTATTATTTCTTAAGAATTGTTGTTAAAAATAAAATCTATAAAATACTCATTCTTATCCAAAAATTCCAGGTATTAGTAATTTATACTATCTATATATTTTGGCTCCATATTCCCAGAGGTTTACTAGTTTCATTATTTTTTTCAAAGAAAGAGCTTTTGATTTTTTAATCTTTCTCCATTGTATGTGTTTCTCTCAATATCTGGTTTATATGTATTATTTACTTCCCTCACTATTCTTCTTGCCCCATATAATTCTGACTGGATAATTTCTACTAACCTCTCAGCATACTCATTTTTGCTTTCCCTGGCCACACTTCCCTTGTGGCCACACTTCATAGACGTCAGATGTTTTCCCAAATAGGCCTTTGAACAGATTTCTCCCTCCAAAATATTAACATCATTCATTTTCACACTGCTATAAAGAAATATCTAAGGCTGGGTGTGGTGGCTCATGCCTTTAATTCCATACTTTGGGAGGCCAAGGCGACAGAGATGGTGTCTTGCTCTGTAGCTCTCACTTATAAGCTCTGACTTATAAGTGAGAGCTATATTAAGAAACCAAAGTTTTTCTGAATATATTAATGACATAGAATTATAGGTAATAAATTATGAGGTTGGTGTTAAGGATATTGCGGTTTTTGCCATTA
>NW_016107345.1:7205442-7279971 GCF_001604975.1 Cebus imitator
TTGTTACCCAGGCTGGAGTGCAATGGCGCGATCTCGGCTCACCGCAACCTCCGCCTCCTGGGTTCAGGCAATTCTCCTGCCTCAGCCTCCCGAGTAGCTGGGACTACAGGCATGCGCCACCATGCCCAGCTAATTTTTGTATTTTTAGTAGAGACGGGGTTTCACCATGTTGACAAGTAAGGTCTCGATCTCTTGACCTCGTGATCCACCCGCCTCGGCTTCCCAAAGTTCTGGGATTACAGGTGTGATGCCATTACTTTTAAATGGCAAAAAACACAATTCCTTTTGCACCAACCTAATAACAAGAGTATTCTTTCACTCATCCTCTCTCTCTCTCACACATACACACACACCCACCCCTCATTTTTCTTTCAAGATATTTTTCTATCTAATGTACAGTGATCCTTCCACAATGTTGTTTTCAGATTTCATGCCAATAGACTGTCTTTATAGACCAAAACATTTGTAAGAGAATCTTTCAGAAATTTAAACTAATTATTTTGTCTTATACCAAAGTTCATGTATTAGCAAATAGAGTTAAAAGAGTTCCCTGCCATGCTTCTGTTTTGTATTTTATTATCTTCTAATTTATATGAATATTGCGTATTTGAATATGCTTCTATCTAAGAAGACACCATGAAAATTTCCTTAAATTACTATGCAAATTCAATAAAAGAGAATGGGTATGACCAGAAAAAAAAAAAAAAAAAGAAAAGAAATATCCAAGACTGGGTAATTTATAAAGAAAAGAGGTTTAATGAAATCACAGTTCCACATCACTGGGGAGGCCTTAGGAAACTTGTAATCCTGGCAGAAGGGAAAGCAGCCACATTTACATGGTGGCAAGAGAAAAGGAAAGTGTGAAGGAGAAACTGTCAAACACTTATAAAACAAACAGATCTTGTGAGAACTCACTCATGATCATGAGAATAGCATGGGGGAAGCCACCTCCATGATTTGATCACCTCCCACCAGCTCTCTCCCTCGACATGTGGAGATTATGGGGGTAACAATTAGAGATGAGATTTGGGTGGGGACACAGAGTCAAACCATGTCACATAGCTTAATCTTCTCACCTCAAATCTTTGCTTAAATGTCACTTTCTCAAAGAAGATTCTACTGATAATCCTTAAAAATAGCAATCTCTATTTTAAAAAAATAGCAATCTGCCTTCAGTCCCTTTGTTCTCATTTTTCTTTGTTCTATCTTTTATTTTTCTCATAACACTATTTTCTGTAATGTCATAATATTTGCTTTTTTATTTTTATTGCTTCTTTCATGGTGATTCTTTCCTTCAGCCTAAACTCCTTGAGTAAGGGAAACTTAGCATGTCTTAGTTACTCATGTAGCCCAAGTGCCTAGAACAATGTCATCTCAAAGTAACAGTTTGTTAAGTCCTTGTTGAATAACTGAATAAATTTCCTCTTGTATATTCCTAAAAATAACATTTTTGACATTGAAAATATCTTTTCCCCGTTGTTATCACCACAGAAGATCTTGAAGATCTTCCTTTGGGTCAGGGAGATGTACAATACGTGGAGTCCTGATGTAATTGCATAATATCACCATACATTGACTTTACAGACTGGTCAAGGCTGGAATTTGGAATTTCCTCCTCCTCTGAGCTTCTGGAGCATTTAACAGTTAAACTTTTATAGTTTGTATTGCATAATATTTATATCAATTAGAGTTTTGTCATGACTAGAGGCTTCTATAAAGTCTCTTAGCATGCGTCACTGAAATGAATGGCTTTTAAGAGCTCATAGAGGAGCTGGTTGGCATCTCAAAGCCCTCTGAATAGTTCCCATAGACACCTCAGCCAGCAGGAGTGATATTGGTGATTCCCAAAATGTTTATATGGAAGCTGCTTTGAAACTCACATCTGCTCAGATATCTGCCTACAACTGAATCCAACAATAATGGATTCTTATTTTATTCCTCTTTCTAAATCTAGTGTAAGTGTTTGTTAGAAACTTCTAACTCAGAAACATATAGGCAATGGAATTCTGAAAATGTATTTGTTGGCTTTTCTGATGAGAAGTCCTTAGCAGTTGGAGCTGGTGCTATCTAGCTCACCACAGATAGTCAGCAAATATATTTTTTTCTTACGTCTGCATTTAAAAAATTGCTTCAGAAAAGACATATTAAAAAAAGATTATAATATTCAGATCATTGTTTTTGGGGGCATGTAATGCTCCTACTACATGATTTATAATTAAGCATATAGCTAAAGGTCTTAAAATATTGTAAAATTACTTTCTATGATAGACTGGATTAGATCTTTACATCTATAAATAGTAAACTGACCTATTTGGATTCGAAGTGACTTACATATCAGGAAGAAATTTGTTGAGGATACTAGCTATAAAATTTAACAAATGACTGGCAATGAATAATAAATTCCTGGTTATGTAATCAATAGTTTAAATGATAATGAGTTTATTCATTGCTCCTAAAAACATAGAAGAAAATAGTGTGAGAAGCTAACTTGCCTTGAAGTAAAAATAATTTTCTTTAAAGTTTTGTCCAGAATTCAGAAAATAATCTTATAATTGTTTATTGCATCTTACAATGTATTAGTTTGAGTCAGATGCAAAACCAAAAAGGAATAAATTATTTTGTATTCTTTTTAAAAGACACCTAAATTGTGAATTATGGTAACCTTTTCTTTTTTTATAAACCTAGAATACAATTCCAGTTTTTTCGTTCTGTGTACCAGATAAATGACAATCACTTTTGGCACAAAATTATACACCTCATCCTTTTTAGATTACAAAGTTCATGAAAGCAAGAATAGCATCTCTCATGTTCATACCTATATCCCCAGCACTTTGAACAAGGCCTGACAAGAAGCAGAAGCTAGTCAACTTTTATTCAATGCACAGCTTATATTTATCTTACTTGATTGAAAATTTGTTTGGAAATAAAATTTTCCTCAGGAGTTTCTCTGCATTTATGGATTTAAGTGTATGTACATAATTGTAGTAATTATTATTCCCTCACATACCTCAAATTAGTTTTCTATCTTTTCAATTGTTGATAATTTTCTATTTATACTTTTTCATTAAAATAATTAATAATTATGTATTTTAAAACGTATTCTGCTTTTATGTCTGAATCTTGGCTAAAGTCCAAATTGAGTAATAATCTGACTACCAAAAATTCCCTCTGCAATTTGAATGAGAAGTGTTGTTTTCTATTTTGTCTGCTAAAGTTCTTTTCTTGGGGTTGCTGGGTAAAAGTGATGACTCTATCATATTTGAAAGATAAGATTTCATTTGTATTTAGCCAGTGTTATCCATTCACTGCTGTAGAAATGAGAATTGCCTCTTGCTACGATATAACAGAAGGATGCAGATTGCTTCATTGCCATTAGCAGTGCAGTTAATAATGTTATTGCCACCCAGCCTAAGGCCTAAAAGTAGGGAACAGGTCAGGAAACAAGGAAGCAGTTGGTATGTGTAAAAGAAATGGCATTCTCTGCTGCCATTTTTTTCCCCCGTTGAAGATAATAATCTATCTCTCTAGTGAAGTATGTTAACTGATGTATTTGAGTTTTACTTTTGCCTAATGCTACTTGAGGGAGACATTACAATAGCAGTGAGTATTTTTAATCTACTCGCAGCCTTTCTAACATATAACATTAGGAGCTGTAACACTACAGGCAATTACAAAAATAAATAAATAAATAAAAGCTTCTGACTGCCCAATTCTAAAGATATGAATGTCATTTCTGCTCCTTTGCCAGAATAATGACCCCTAATTCAGAACACTGTGGTATTCTTTTGACTAAGCCTAGAGGACTTTTTTAAAAGGGAGGTTTATTGAGGTATGATTTAATATAATTCAGCCATTTTAGTATACAGTTTTATGGGTTTTGACAAATGCACATTGTTGTATAACTATCACTAGAATTAAGAATAAATAAAGCTCCATAATACCAAAAAATTTCTTGCACGTCTTTGTGGTCACTCTTTTCTTCTATCTCAGCTCCTGTGAAACATTGATCTGGCTTTCTTTTCCTTATAGCTTGCCTTTTAGGTAATATAATAAAAATGGAATCATACAACATGTAGCCTTTTGAGTCTGGCTTCTTTCATTTAGCATAATACATTTGATGTTCATCTGTGTTGTTGGGATATTAGCAGTTTGTTCTCTTTAGCTTCAAGTTCAAATGACAGAATCAGCAAGTGTTTCTTGTTCAAACTCAGATAAAGCTGGTTTTATAAGTAGAAAATGTATAGATACTTACTCTTAAATTCTTGAGCATAAGATCTACTTCAATGAAAACTCAAGGAAGAATATAACTTTAGAAAAAAGCAATGCAATTAAATTGCTTATGTAAACTAAATTTGAAAACTATAAATATATTCATTTTATCTTTTTAGGTTAAAGTAATGCCTTTAAAAGTTTAGACTAGTGAATATACAATCTATAAAAAGCATTTGAGTCTGTTAGGAATTGCTTCATTTCCTGCATACCTTCAGGAAAACTTCAGTTTAAGTGATTGAAAATTAAACATAAATCAGAGTAATTATTACTCTACTACATTTCAAAGAATCTTATCATTCGCCATTCTTTACAAAGTGGTACCCTAATTTCATTCTTTAATCCTATATCATCTGGTTTTAAGAGTGTACAGCATCAGTCCCATGATAATATCTAATCAAACTTAAATACAACCATAACTTTTAGTATAACAAACAGGCAATAAAGCTGTAATTATAATACCATACATGTATCATTTTTCCAGTTGTGTTTTGTTGGTTGATCCTATCAAGTATGTGATATGAAGCATATTTCATCCCTAATAATTTCACTGAGGTTTAAATACATTGACCTTATTTTTGAATATATCATATTTAAACCAAAAAGGCATATTATCTTACATTTTAATGGAATTTTAGAATTTTTATGCTTTCTGTGTTGTGGAATTAATTATAGGATTATAAAGTATTTTCTTTTCTCCTCAGAAACAAGAGCTTACTATTTAATTGAAAAGCTCAAATAGCTCAAGTACAGAAAGGTAGTATATTTGAAAAAGAAATCTGTATACAAGAATTTTCCCACCATGATGAGATAGATTAAAAACAAAAACCCTTTGAGTGGTCTCATCCCACTGTAGTACCAAACCGTTTTGCAAACGCATCTTTCCCTTTTTTGTTCTCTTGCTGACAGCCCTTGTGTATTTTATTTGTATGCAAGTGACTGGCAGTTTATTGTGTCCCAGAGGATAGGGTATTAATGATCATTTGCTTCCTGCTGTGGGGCCTGTCATAATTTTGTAGTCAGAAGAGTGGCAGAAGTAACGGCCAATCAGTATGCTAATACTGCTTGAGAATGGGTAGTTAGTCCATTTTAACCAAGGTTTTTCTGCCAAATCCTTAGGTAATTTTCATTAAAAAAATGCAATTTTTGATAGCATTGCAAATTGCTAGATGGAACCAGTTGAAGAAACCACGTATTTCTTTTGTGTGGCAGTCAGACTTCTATCTCAGCAGGTGTCTTCTAGGGAAGAAAGAAAGACTTCTAATCTGAAAGCCCATTTTGGTCAGCAAGAATCAATGACTAAAACATTCAGCAATTTGTTATATCAATATCTTAACATAGAGAATTCTATGCAGTGTACAAAAATTAAATCAAGTCTCTCACAAGTAAATAGAACGTAGGATCTTTAAAAATGATGGTTGAAAGTCAAATGTAAAAAATCCTGCAGTTTTATACAATGTGATGTCATTCATTTTCTTCTTTACTATTCTATTTGTTTCTTCCATTATATATCATTTACTTTTTTTTTTTTTAAAGAAGGGATATGCTTAAAAACAATAGCTTTTAATGCTGGTCTATAAATATTCAAAAATTTTATTAGCCATTTTCTAATGTACAGCCTATAGTTAGTGTACTCTTGACTAGGAAAAAGAAAAGATTCTTAAAATGATTTGTGAGTATTTGCACAGCACGTGAACACATGATTACAGAGGGGATTAGTGGATTAAGGTATCGACAGTTGGCGGCCTTTAGGCTACAGATAAAAAAGAACTCCACTATCTCTCCATAAAATCACATTTTATTTTTACCCACATGCAAACAATGCCAGCTATGTAAACTATAAACAGAATTATTTTGAGAACACTATTGTCACTTAAATATGCTCATCATAGAAAGCAAAGCAATAATAAAAACAACAAAAACTTCACATATGTATATAACTGCATGAAATACAAGGTAATATCATTTAACATTACAAATATATTTGAAGAGGTCTGATTAGCCCTTGGGTCCGAAGAAATATTGCTTTTCAACATATTAAGATCTGAGCTTATTTCAAAATGTAACTTCTTAGGTTGTGGTGATGATCAATGCCATTGTCAGAAAAAATTGAATATATTTTAATAAAAATTAAATAGGTACTATATCAAATGCAATTTTACTTTTTGGAAAATAGAGAAGCAAATCTTGTTTGCTGCCTGCTGTTTTTTTTATATATGCAAATCTTTATACATCACAGAACAACCTAGCTACCTTCTACAATCTCATAAACATTTTTACTATTTTATGAGATGTTTGTAATAAATGTGATTGATGATACTTTTCCACAATTGCCTATTAGAAATACACCATTTTGTGATTAAATACTTAGGGATAACTATATTCCAAGTCAGGAGATTACAAGTTAAGAGTTGACATGAATGCCAAACTACATGTTTATCTACTATTTAAATTTACTTACATATTTATTTTAAATAGTATTTTTTCTAGTTTACAGAGATTTTGAATTTCTATTAACTGCACACATATCTAAAAATACTGCTAGTGTGGCTTGGGGCAGGGAAACAGCCTGAAGCTGCACGCTCACATATAGTCACAAGGGTGAGTAGCTATAATTATATTGGAGTGTATCCAAGAAATCAGCTATTCTGTTTACACTTACTGCCGCTTCAAATTTATGTATATCTCAAGCAAACATACTGTAAATTGATTTTAATACTAAAAATTGTTGACCTTGATAATGAAGTTTACTATTTTTTATGTTGTTGCTATCTTCCAAAACTTGAAAATTAAGGTAAACATTGATAATAGATAATTAAGTATCATTTGCAATTATAACCTTCCTCCTTAAGATTTAAAAAGCCTATTGGCTTAATGTAGTAAAAGCCAATGCATAAAAATATAAAAATAAAATATTAATACTAAGGTCATTTAAAATGGGAGTGGTCTACGGTGAACCACAATTACAACAGACTGCTAAGGTATCATTTGCATTAGTCTCGAAATAGAGTTGCCTTGTGTCCAAGAATCCAGTCTAGTTTGGACTCGCTGGAGTATGAATGAAGGCAAATTTTCCATGGCTCTAATTTTCAGTATTGGAGAAATGGGTGCCATATTTATCCAGATATTTGCTGAAGTCTAATTTACATCTAGCTATACAAGCTATTTTAAAGCTTTCTCTTTTATTTACCTTAAAAAAGAGAAATGTTGATCTGAGCCATATTAAAACCCATAGCACTATTGGGACAAAACTTAAGAAGTATTTTTTTTTTTTTCTGTGCATGCAATGTGGAAAGCTTTGGCATAGTATATGTCATGGCTTCTCAATTTTATTCCTTTGGAATTTGCTCTTTATGTCTTCTGATTGTGTTTTCCTGGAAACATCCTCCCTGGCATCAAATCTTTGTTTTTTCTTTCAGGTTACACTCCTATGGAATTTCATACAGTGGTGTAATAAAGCAGGTCCAGGATTACTCTTCTTCTCATGTTTGTGTTGCAACCCAGAAATCAAACTGGGAGCTTAAGCGAAGGTGGCATAGGGGAAGAAACAGGTCAGATGATAGTCTATGAAGAAGTTTGGTGGCTGATTCTGATTTGTCCCCTTTCAATAAGTACAGCCAGTCAATTTGTAGCTCGCAGATAGACATTAAAATATTTTATTTCTCCATGGATCCAGCTGAATAGCAGATAATACATATTTCACATTAAATATCTTTCCATTTATTTTTCAAATAACAGAAGATTATACCTATTCTTTCTACATTTACAAAGAGACACTCTTATGCATTATCATGGAAAAAGAGTTACCAGTTAGTTGATAAGTCTTTTGCTCACCATAATCATATATTCAAGATAATATAATACTAAAGGGCATCAATTATTGTTGGATGTGAAGTCCATTCTGCCATTAATCAGCTTAGTGTCTAGGGAAGTTAGCCTCTCTGGGCATCAATATCATCACCTAAATTTAATATAATAGTACAACTTATATTATTTCATGGTTTTAAAGATTAAAGTAGCAATGTATATCCAGTACTTACGTCTACCTCCTACATATTATGTACTATGTGTATAATTGCTATTATCAATACTATAATCTATTTATTTGGTCACCCATTTCTTCACTATATCTACACTATTCATTTTGTTTATTTATTCATTCTGGCACAAACCTAAGCTCCATGGAGGAAGAATTCTCCAATGTATATACAGTAGGGTTTATGTTACTGAAGAATTAATTGTCTCTCAGCAGAATTAATATGGCTATCAATCTAAAACACACAATTAAAAGTGCTAGGTACATAAACAATGCTGTGGGTGTTCAGAGCAATAAAAATAAGTAGAATAGATATAATATTTATATGATAATATTAGCTACTATGATAGATACATTGCAAATGTTATTTCATTAATTCAGCTTTTGCTTGAGAAGATAACCTTGTGCAGTAAATAATTAGTGAGATAAGTAATAAAGTACTGGTTGGATTTGAATTTAAGAAGTGACAAAATTATTGACTTCAGAGAGGAGCAGATACACTAAAGCACATAGTCTGGGATGGGCAAAAACTAAACAGCTCTGTTTGGTGAGAACACAGGACTCAAGGAAAGAAATAGCTGATGCACCATCACCTAAGGAAAGTGTAGAATGGTATAAAGGAGGTGTGTTAGTCTATTTTCATGCTGCTGATAAAGACATATCTGAGACTGGCAACTTATAAACCAAGAGGTTTAATTGGACTTACAGTTCCACGTGGTGGGGAAAGGTCTTACAATCATGGCTGAGGGCAAAAAGGCACTTCTTACATCATAGCAGCAAGGGAGAAGGGCAAGAAGCAAAAGTGGAAACCCCTGATAAACCCATCAGATCTTATGAGACTTAACGATCACGAGAATAGCATGGGAAACAATAGGCTCCATGATTCTGGGAATTCTGGGAGATAAAATTCAAATTAAAATTTGAATGAGGGCACAGCCAAACCATATCATTCCACCCCTGACCCCTTGTCGTAACCTTTCAAAACCAATCATCCCTTCCCAACAGTCCCCCAAAGTCTTAACTCATTTCAGGGTTAACCCAAAATTCCACAGTCCAAACTTTGATTTCAACACCACGTGGAAATTCTCCATGAGTGCCCCACCCATGCAGCAAACTTTTGCCTGGTCATCCGGGTATTTCTATACATCTAAAATCTACGCAGAGGTTTCCAAACCTCAATTCTTGACTTTTTTGCACCTGCAGGTTCAACACCACATGGAAGCTGCCAAGGTTTGGGGCTCCCACTCTCTGACGCCACAGCCCAAGCTCTATGTTGGCCTCTTTCAGCCACAGCTGGTGCAGCTGGGACACAGAGTGCCATAGGACCCGGTGCCTGGCCTACGAAACCACTTTTTCCTTTCGGGCTTCAGGTCATGTGATGTTAGGGGCGGCTGTGAGGGTCTCTGACACAGCCTGGAGACATTTTCCCCAAGTTCTCGGGAATTAACATTAGGTTCCTTGCCACTTATGCAAATTTTGCAACTGGCTTGAATTTCTCCTGAGAAAATGGGTTTTTCTTTTCTACTGCATCATCAGGCTGCACATCTTCTGAACTTTTATGCTCTGTTTCCATTTTAAAATGGAGTGCTTTTAACAGCACCCAGGTCACATTTTGGATCCTTGGCAGCTTATATATTTCTTCTGCCAGATACCCTAAATCATCTCTCTTAAGTTCAAAGTTCCACAAATCTCTAGGGCAGGGGCAAAACACCACCAGTCTCTGCTAAAAAATAAGAAGAGTCATGTTTGCCCCAGTTCCCAACAAGTTCATCTTAATCTGAGACCACCTCATCATTTCATTATCAGCGTTTTTGTCAAAGCCATTCAACAAATCTCTAGGAAGTTCCAAACTTTCCCACATTTTCCTGTGTTCTTCTGAGCCCTTCAAACTATTTCAGCTTCTGCCTGTTACCCAGTTCCAAAGTTGTTTTCACATTTTTGGGTGTCTTTTTCAGTTCCACGTTGGCTGAGGAAGGTCTCACAATCATGGTCGAGGGTGAAAGGCACTTCTTTTATGGTGGTGGCAAGAGAGAATTAGAAAGAAGCAAAAGCAGAAACCCCTGATAAATCCATCAGATCTTGTGAGACTTACTCACTATCAGAATAGCACGAGAAAGACCAAACCCCATGATTCAATCAACTCTCCCTGGATCCTTCCCACAACATGTGAGAATTCTGGGAGATACAATTTAAGTTGAAATTTGAATGGAGGCATAGCCAAACATATCAGGAGGAATATCAATGTATCTGTAATTTTTACTGGATTAACATATTAGAAAATATGACAATAAATAGACATCTCAAGGATAATGACATAGCTAGTTCCAGATAATGCATTTGATTATAAATATATACTGCTAAGCTAGATGGTGAAAAGGCAGTTAATAACTTCATCACTTTTATAAAGTCTGATTATTTATTTATTTATTTTTGAGATGGAGTCTTACATTATTGCCCAAGCTGGAGTGCAGTGGTGCAACCTCAGCTCACTGCAATCTCTGCCTCCCGGGTTCAAATGATTCTCCTGCTTCAGCCTCCTGAGTAGCTGGGATTACAGGCACCTGCCACTATACCTGGCTAACTTTTGTATTTTTGGTAGAGATGGGGTTTCACTATGTTGGCCAGGTTGGTCTTGAACTCGACCTCATGATCTGCCTACCTTGATCTCCCAAAGTGCTGGGATTACAGGTGTGAGCCACTGTGCCTGGCCCTGATTTTTAAACTTTTTAAAAAAGTTGTTATTGGTTCTTTTTGAGAGACTATTATTTCTATATAGCTCACATTTCTGCATGATCTGGTTCCTCCAAGCAAAGTATTAAATAATAAAGGTTAGACATGTCTTTCTTCCCAGACACAGTTAGGGTAGCAAAGATAGGCATCTCCTTCCCTTCTCCAGAGAATATTTGCTTATAATTCAAGTCAATATATTAAGAATTTTCTCTTTCTCCAGAGAGGAGGATGGACAGATCACCAGCAGCACTAAATAAGATCAGTTTCCAAACTTAAGGATTCTTTCTCTTTAGTGCTCTCCATTCTGTGTGTAAGCACCAGCTGGCTCCCAACATATCATCCTGTTGAGACTGGATTTCAGTAATAGATATAAAATGCTGCTCTGACTACCACTTTTGAAAAAGATTTTATTTGGTTTAATTGATAAATAATAATTATATATTCATGTATACAGTGCAATGTTTCAATACATGTATACGTTGTGGAATGTGCAAATCAGACTAATTAACATACTTATCACCTCAAACACTTATCATTTCTATGTGATGAGAACATTAAAATACATTTTCTCCCAATTAATTGAAACTTTGTACCTTTTGAATGGCATCTCCCCTTTGCTTATCCACTCCCTACTCCTGTCGTTGGGTAGCCATCATCCTACTCTCTACTTCTATGAGTTAAATTTTATTTATTTATTTATTTCATATTGTACTTTAGGTTCTGGGGTACATGTGCAGATTATGCAGGATCGTTGCATAGGTATATATGTGGCAATGTGGTTTGCTGCCTCCGTCCCCCCATCACCTATATCTGGCATTTCTCCCCATGTTATCCTTCCTTAACCTCCCCACCTCCACTGTCTCTCCCCTAGCCCCCTCAGCAGACCCCAGTGTGTGATGCTTCCCTCCCTGTGTCCATGTGTTTTCACTGTTCAACACCCACCTATAAGTGAGAACATGCAGTGTTTGAATTTCTGTTCTTGTGTCAGTTTGCAGAGAATAATGGTTTCCAGGTTCAACCATGTCTCTACAAAGGACACAATCTCATCATTTTTTATGGCTGCATAGTATTCCATGGTGTATATATGACACATTTTCCTTGTCCAGTCTATCATCTATGGGCATTTGGGTTGGTTCCAGGTCTTTGCTCTTATAAACAGTGCCACAAGGTACATACATATGCATGTGTCTTTACAATAGAAAAATGTATAATCCTTTGAGTATATACCCAGTAATGGCATTGCTGGGTCAAATGGAATTTCTATTCCTAGGTCCTCGAGGAATCCCAACACTGTCTTCCACAATGGTTGGACTAATTTACACTCCCACCAACAGTGTAAAAGTGTTCCTATTTCTCCACATCCTTTCCAGCATCTGTTGTCTCCAGATTTTTAATGATCGCCATTCTAGCTGGTGTGAGATGGTATCTCAATGTGGTTTTGATTTGCATTCCTCTATGACCAGTGATGATGAGCACTTTTTCATATGTTTGTTGGCCTCATATATGTCTTCTTTTGAAAAGTGTCTGTTCATATCCTTCATCCACTTTTGAATGGGGTTGTTTGTTTTTCTCTTGTAAAATCTGTTTTAGTTCTTTGTAGGTTCTGAATATTAGCCCTTTGTCAGTAGGGTAGATTGCAAAATTTTTTTTCCCATTCTGTTGGTTGCCAGCTCACTCTAATGATTGTTTCTTTTGCTGTACAGAAGCTCTGGAGTTTAATTAGATCTCATTTGTCTATTTTGGCTTTTGTTGCTGATGCTTTTGGTGTTTTAGTCACGAAGTCCTTGCCGATGCCTATGCCTATATCCTGAATGGTTTTGCCTAGGTTTTCTTCCAGGATTTTTATGGTGTTAGGTCTTATGTTTAAGTCTTTAATCCAACTGGAGTTAATTTTAGTGTAAGGTGTCAGAAAGGGGTCCAGTTTTTCCTTTCTGCACATGGCTAGCCAGTTTCCCAACACCATTTATTAAACATAAATCCTTTCTCCATTGCTTGTTTTTTGTCAGGTTTGTCAAAAATCAGATGGCTGTAGATGTGTGGCATTGCCTCCGAGGCCTCTGTTCTGTTACATTGGTCTATATCTCTATATTGGTATCAGTACCATGCTGTTTATTACTGTAGCTTTGTATTATAGTTTGAAGTCAGGTAATGTGATGTGATATTTGTACATGCTTTTCCAATTATAAATAACACACACACACACACACACACACATACACACACACATACACACACACACACACACACACACACACACACACACGTTTTATGACCTACAAGGATGAAATTTCAGCTTTTCAAAGATTAATAAACACAAACTTTTCAATACTCATATGAATATCTTCTTTTCCTTCTGTGCTTCTGGAACTAAACTTGAAAAAATGTATTTTCAAATGATCTTTATAGAGTACTCTGGGCAAATTATATTTAATTACGAACACATTGCTAATAATTGCCTGCTCTAATTCCTGGCATATAGGAGAACCTAATGTGAGTAGTTAAATTCTTTTTGGTAAAAAGTAACCACTACCTTTCTTATTCACCACAAGCCATGGGTTGATTACTCCAAGGATAAAATGTATCCCTTTTCTCTAGAGGATAATTCATGAAGTCATATGTACAAATTGTGAATGTAACAACTACTATGAGTTTGCTTTAATACTTATTATGATATATATTGTAGTGGGGAGACATGTAGCAAACATAAAGCATTAGGTGTTCTAACAAAATTCAGTAAGAGCAATATTTATGCATCCATATAACAGATTGATCTGAGAATTGTTGAACATAACCATTTCAGGAAATAAAATATACTATTAGTTGATAACTTTAAAAACATAAATGCATGCAGTTAAAAGGTTGAGATCCCTGTTTATTTGTGTAGCATACAACTGTCAGTCTTGAAAGATTTCCTAGTATTTTACTGATGGATATGTACAATAATGAAGAATGTAGACAAGGCTTTAGTAAAGAGAATGAAATACACCTTCACTTTCTAGGTTGGCTGAGTGGATATTATACTCATACTTACAGTTTAATGCTGATGAAAATTAGAAGACAAAGTCGGAGAAACAGGCTAGCATTATCTGTTGTATCTTTTTTTATGTACTATGAAAAAGTGGTTCTGATATCGCATAAATTTACAACAACAATTTAATTAAACTCTGCAATACATTTCCCAATCTGAGGCAGCTTAGAGATTTAGACCTCATGCAGAAGATAATATATTAATATAAGTCTAGGTTTTAGTCCCATGTGAAAAAATTAATAGTCAACTCATTTTTCCACAATGTTTTAGCTGTTAGTTATGGGAAAAATACATATACTGATAAAGCTAATTTTTGTTTAACTATGAAAATTCTATGGATATATTTTATCTTAATTTTTAAATAAATATCTTCACTATCAACAACTACGGTAATAGACTCCACATGAATGGTAGTTTAACTCTTCTGTGATCTTCATGTTTTTTCTTAATAAGGGGCCAAACATATGTTTCTCCTTGTAGAAATCTTTATCTGGCCTATGCTGGTCACAAAACATCTCCTTTCGCTCTTTGGCTCATGCGTATTGACAAACTTTTGAAATCATGGAATAAAAATTATGTATTTATTTATATGATATGTAAAGATAACATTTGGGGAACAACTGAGTTTGTAAAATAACTATGCAAGAAATAGTAAATGATACAGTCTGGGCAATACAAGTATCCATTGATGTTTCCCTCCCTGTGCAAATTCTTGAGGCTTACAGTGACAGTTTGACTAACAGAATCCTGCTACTTTATAAAGCTCCTTGCTTAAAGCCTGGCAATGTAGTCCAGTCAATGGCACTGATGTATTCTAAGGGTTATTCTCACATCATGAGGACTCTCATATTACTTCTGTATTAACCAGCCATTTAACAATTTATATTGACTGACTAATTTTAGCTTGTTTTTAAGCTAGGCATACTTTTGGGAATACAACAGGATAAAGTATCACTCCTATTCTTAAGGATACAACATACATGAACAAATAGTAACTTTAGCAGATACTATAGTTGTCAGCTGAATCTCTCTGGATCTCAGAATTCAGAGTCCTCCAAAAATGATCTCCATATAAGAAATTGACAAACAAATGAATCCTTTGCTTGAAATTAGACTTCTGGCTTAAATAAGTGGATGAATGGTGCTTTTGATTACTGAGGTGAGAAAGTAAGATGACAAGGCTTGAGAAAAATTGTGACAAGCAAATTTTTGGACATGTAGCACTTGCAGTGTATTTGAGACTTCCATGAAAAGTCAAGGAGATAACACATGTGTTTGAAACACAGAGGAGAGATCTGTGTTGAAGATAACAGTTTGGCCGCATATAATTGAAGTCATATGGGTTTAACTGAAATTGTCCAAGGAGTGATAGAGGAAAATGAAAAGAGAGCCTTTGATGGCCATTGAAGAATTCCGTCACTGAAGAAAATGGTAGAAAAAGATGATGTAGGGGACATTAAAATCCACTATCGAGGTAGAAAGAAAACTAAGAGAGTATGGTGACACAAAAATTAAGAGTAGAGAGTGTTTCATGCAGAAAAGAGGTCAAAAGTCTACAATGATACTGAAAATTCAAATTCTGTAAAAAATAAAGTGTATCTATTGGGTATAAAATTGTAGCTTCAGCTAAAGTTGTTTCAGTGGATCGATAAGAGAAGAAGCAGAACTTGAGGGGCTGAACAGCAAGGCATGATCATGAGCAGCATTTACATGGGAGGAAAAGTTCTTTGTACATTTGAGAAACATGAGTCATCAATAGTGTATATTTCCTAACAAAAGACAAAAGAGGATGGAATAAACAAAGTAATGGAGAAATTGCCTTTAGGACAAGAAACTTATTTCTATAGTAAATAGATAAAAAGGAAATTGGATTAATGCAGAGCCATAGTTATCAACTGTGCTTGCAATACTATGGTATATTTTCCCTCTGAAATAACTGTAGAACACAGTTTAAAAAATGACAAACTAAAGAAATTAGACTGGAGTATAGAAAAGGGGATGGATTAATGATATAGTAGGAGCTAAATGAGGTAAAATTTAATGATCAAGTGAATAAGTGTTGATAATATTAAATAAATAGGAAAAATTCATTTGGGCAAATATTTCTTTTCTAGCTAGAAGACTGCAAGTCTTCAAGTAGATGCTTAAGTGTAAACTCCTTGGCATGTAATGCAAGACCATTTATAAAATGCTCCCTCCCATGTTTTTCTATTTGCCTTCGCTTCTAGGCTCCTTCTACGTTGCAGTTATACAGACTTCTTAGCAGTCTCTTCCATATACCCAGGCTTCTTTTGGTTTATTTTATTTTAAAATAACATTTGGTCCCCCACTCTTATCAATGAAAGTTAGTAGCTCTCACTTCCAAGCACCGTGTTATTCTTATTTTTAATTTTTTATTTTAATGTCTTATAAGGTTTAGTTATAATTACTTTTCCCTCCACTACTGTTAGTAATTTACCCATTTTTGGGCATCTATCCCCCATGCATCACGTAAAAGAGCCACTCAGTAATTTTTTTTCTTAACCAAGTGAATAAATAAATGAATGATGAATAAATGGATGTAGAAAGCACAATCTCAAAGAATTTAAGGTAGAACAGAGTATTTCATCTTTATTCAGTATCTTCCATTGACAAATGGAGAGGTGAAGCAGGACAGATGAAATGATATACCTTGGCGCAGACAGTTAATTTATAGTAAGACTAAGACACAAACTAAGTTCTCTTGTTGTTTAGTTTTCGTTCTCATACTAGCACATCATAGAACTTGTTATGCCCCTCCTCCACTGCAGTCAGCAACCTATTTCAAGTCTCTCTCACCAGGTGCGGTGGCTCATGCCTGTAATCCCAGAATTTTGGGCGACTAAGGAGGGCAGATAACCTGAGTTTGAGACCAACCTGGCCAACATGGTGAAATCCCATCTTACTGAAAATACAAAAATCAGCCAGGCGTGGTAGCCGGCACCTGTAATCCCAGCTACTCGGGAGGCTAAGAATGAATGGATTGAACCCGGGAGGTGGAGGTTGCAGTGAGCAGAGATCACACCACTGCACTCCAGGCTGAGCAACAGAGCAAAACTCTGTCTCAAAAATAAAAATAAAGGCCTTTTCCTATGCTGTCAAGTTCTTGGCTATTCCCAGAAGAGTAGCAGTTCCCTAAGGACACTTTGATTCTCTAGGACCAGTCCAAGACAAGCAAAGAATATTAAAGGCATTGGTAAACATAAAGCACTTCTCTGAATTTACCTATTTTTGTACTTATGGCTTGAGTTTTCAGAAAACACCTCTCTATTCATTATACTACTACTCTTTATGGAGATTTCACTCTGTGATAAGCACTACAATAATCCCCTTAAAAATTTCTTATTAGTACACTATGCAATAGGTTACCCATGAAAAGTAGTGAGTTTATTTTGTTGCTACAATTTGATTTTTGTAAAAGAACAAATCTTAAAATTAGTTTCTAATCCAGTAGGTTGGGAACATTATTCACCTGGCTTATTTTGCCAGCACAAGTAAATTAATCAAAACAAAAGCTGACTTTTGACATTGGCTGAGAGATAATTTATAGCATCCATTTACAAATATTTATTGGCTATTAGATCAGTAAGGGTCTCTTGGTTGAAATCCACAGGATACAACTCTGATCATTTAGGTAAAATTAGTTCTATCATAAGCTTCATTGTTTCTCATAGATGAAAGATAAACTAAAGAAAGAATGTTTCTGAAAGATTAATAATCAAGAGGACTCCAGGAGGAAAAAACAAAACAAAACAAAAACAAACAAACAAAAGGCTCCTAAGTGAATTGTCACTGGGATTAAATCATCTCCATTTTCCATCCTGGAGTAACTTTGCTCAATAGTCATATTTCTGGAAGGAAGCAACTTATTGGCCTAGCTTGGGCCACATGCTCATAGAAGGATGAGATTATTTGATTGATACCCTCAATAATGATTGAAAGGAGGTACTGGTACTGGTAACTCCACGGAGGAAAACTTGTGGTGCTGTTATCCTACCAAAGGATGTGGATGTTGGCCAGGTACAACCAAAGTGATGATAATTATATTAATGCTATTGTCTTTCTTTTAAAGCCAGCTGAGATGAGATATGCCTACTTATTTATTTATTTAAAATTGACAAAATTATATATATTTATCAGGTACAACATGTTTTTTAAAACATGGTATGTATGCTTTGCAGAATGGCTAAATGGAGCTGTAACAGATAAATTACTTCACATACCTATTTTGTGTGTGTCTGTGAGGTGAGAACACTTAAAAATGTTTCTTAGCAATTTTCATGAATACAATACATTGTTAGTAATTATACTCACTATGTTGTGCACCAGGCTCCTGTGTCATTCCTCCTATGTAGTTGAAATTTGGTATCCTTTGACCATCATCTTCCCAACCTCCTTCTCCTCAGCCCCTGGTATCCACCATTTTACATTTTACTCTCTACTTCTATAAGCTCACTTTTTAAGAATTCCACATGTAAATGAGATCACATAGTATTTGTCTTTCTGAGCCTGGCTATTTCACTTAGCATGACATCTTCCAGGCTTGACCACGCTGCTGCAAGTGATAGGATTTTCTTCTTTTTTAAAAAAATTATAGTATTCCCTTGTTTCTATATGCCATGTCTTCTTTATTCATTCATCAGCTAATGTATATTTAGGTTGATTCCATATCTTGGCTATTACAAATAATGCTATAATGAACATACAACTGTAGATATCTTTTTGACATACTTCTTTTATTTTATTTTGACATATATCCAGAAGTGGAATTACTGGCTGATACAGGAGATTTATTATTAGTTTTCTGAGGAATCTTCATACTGTTTTCTAAAAGGACTGCACTAATTTACATTCTCACTAACAGCACAAGTGTTGTCTTTTCTTCACATCATCTCCAACACTTACCTTTTGTCTTTTTGATAATAGTCATTTTATCAGGTGAGAAGTTTTAGTTCTTTGTGGTTTTAATTTTCATTTATTTGGTGATTTGTAATTGTGAACATTTTAAATATATTTGTTGGCTATTTGTATGCCTTCTTTTGAGATATATCTATTCATGTTTTGGGTCCATTTTTAAAATTGGGTTCTTTTCTTACTGTTGATTTGTTTGAGTTCCTTATATATTTTGAATGTTACCCCTTTATCAAATATACAATCTGCAAATATTTTTTCTCATTTTGTAGGTTGTCTCTTTACTCTGTTGATTGTTTCTTTGGCTAAGCAGAAGCTATTTCATATGATGCAATCCCATTCTTCTGTTTTTGCTTTTATTGCCTGCATTTTAGTGTTCATACCCCAAAAAGAATTACCTAGGCTAATGTTGTGGAGCTTTTTCTCTATTTTTTTCTTCTAGTTTTTGCAGTTTCAAGTTTTACATTTGAGCGTCTAATTTATCTTTTATTTTTTTATTGCATTTTAGGTTTCGGGGTACATGTAAAGAACATGCAAGATTGTTGCATAGGTACACACATGGCAGTGTGATTTGCTGCCTTCCTTCCCATCGCCTATATCTGGCATTTCTCCCCATGCTATCTCTCCCCAACTCCCCACCCCTTGCTGTCCCTTCCCTATTTCCCCCCAACAGACCCCAGTGTGTGATGCTCCCCTCCCTGTGTCCATGTGTTCTCATTGTTCAACTCCCACTTATAAGTGAGAACATGCAGTGTTTGGTTTTCTGTTCCTGTGTTAGTTTGCTGAGGATAATGGCTTTCAGCTTTATCAATGTCTCTGCAAAGGAAATGATCTCATTCTTTTTTATAGCTGCATAGTATTCCATAGAATGGTGTATATGAACCACATTCTCTTTACCAGTCTATCATTGATGTGCATTGGGTTGGTTCCATGTCTTCGATATTGTAAATAGTGCTGCAATAAACATATGTGTGCATGTGTCTTTATAGCAGAATGATTTATATTCCTTTCGGTATGTACCCAGGAATGGGATTGCTAGGTCAAATGGTATTTCTATTTCTGGATCCTTGAGAAATCGCTACACTGTCTTCCACAGTGGTTGAACTAATTTGCATTCCCACTAACAGTGTAAAAGTATTCCTATCTCTCCACAGCCTCACCAGCATCTTTTGTTTCTTGACCTTTTAATAATCACCATTATGACTAATGCAAGATGGTATCTCATTGTGGTTTTGATTTGCATTTCAACATCAGTGATGTTGAGCTTTTTTTCATATGTTTGTTGGCTGCTATTAATTACCACCTCAATTTCACAACTTGTTATTTGTCTATTCAGTGATTCAACTTTTTCTTAGTTTAATCTTGGGATGGTGTGTGTATCCAGGAATTTATTCATTTCTTCTGGATTTTCTAGTTTATTTGCTTAGAGATATTTATAGTGTTCTCTGATGGTAGTTTGTATTTCTGTGGGGTCAGTGGTGATATCTTATTATCATCTTTTATTGTGTCTATTTAGTTATCATTTTTTTTGTGTTGAATACATTCAAAATTCTTTTTTCTAGCTTTTTGAGAAAATACAACAAATTATAGCTAATATTTACCCAACAATGGTGCAGATCACCAGAACTCATTTCTCCTACCTAGGTGTAATTTTGTGTTTGTTAACCAACCTCTTCCCATGCTCTCCTTCTCCCTATTTTCCTTGCTTCTAATACCTACAATTATATGTTCTGCTTCTGTGAGCTCAAGTTTTTTTTTTTTTTAAATCTCTCACATATGTATGAGAACATGCAGTATTTACCTTTCTGTGCCTGAACCATTTTGCTTAACATAGTGTCTCCAGACTTAGGCTCATCCATGTTGTTGCGAATAACAGGATTTTATTTGACGTTTTCATGGTTGAATAGTATTCTGTTGTGTATACATAGCATGGTTTCTTTATCTATTATTGGTTGATGGATTCTTAGATTTATACCATATCTTAGTTATTGTGAATAGTGCTGCAATAAACAAGGGGATGAAAATATTCCTTTGATATACTGATTGTCTTTCCTTTGGATAAAAAGTCAGTGGTGCGATTGCTGGCTCATAGGTAGTTTTACTTTTAGTTATCTGAGAAACTTTCATGCTCTTTTCCACAATGGCTGTACTAATTTATTTTCCCATCAACAATGTGTAAGAATTCCCTTTTCTCCATATCCTTCCCAGCATTTGTTATTTTTTATATTTCTTAAAATTCATAAAGAACTACAAAAGAACCTTAATAGTCAAAGCAATATTTAGTAAAAAGAATAAAGCTGGAGACATCACACTACCTTTTTTCTTCAAAATATATAACAAAGCGACAGTAATAAAAACATTATAAAATTAGTATAAAAGCAGACATCTAAGCCAATGGAACATTATAGAAAATCCACAAATAAATCCATAAATTTACAGCCATTTGATTTTTGATAAAGGCACCAAGAACATACACTGGGGAAAGGACACTTTCTTCAATAAATGGTGCTAGGAAAATTGGATATCTGTATGCAGAAAAATGAAACTAGACTTCTATCTAGCACTATATTCATAAACCAACTCAAAATGTATTAGCAATTTAAATTTAAGTTCTCAAACTATAAAACTACATGAAGAAAACATAAGGGAAAAGCCTTAAGACATTGGCCTAGGCTAGAATTTTATGACTACGACTTCCAAAGCACAGGCAACAAAAACAAAAGTAGAAAGTAGACAAATGGCACTATATTAAACTAAAAAGCCTCTGCTGAACAAAGAAAATAATCAACAGAGTGAACAGACAACCTGTAGAATGAGAGAAAATATTCACAAACTATTCAGAATTGAATGTCTTCTAATGTCAATGTACAAAGAACTCAAACAACTCAATAGCAATAATAATAATCATTATCATCCTATTAAAACATTGGCAAGGACCTGATTAGACATTTCTCAAAAGAAGACACACAAATGGCCAACAATATGAAAAATTAATGCTCAAAATTACTAACCATCAGGGAAATGCAAATAGAAACCACAGTGAGATATTAATATCAACTTACCTAAGTTACTTATTTTTTATAGAATGTATCACATTATTTTTTGAAAGTATTTACAGGTCTTTCTCTTTTGTTGGACTAAATTCAGAGGCTGGTGTCATGTATTCATTTTGTTATTGTGGCTTCTCACACAGAGCCTGGCACAAGGTAGAAATTCAATCAAGATTTGTTAAATAAGTAAATGAAACGTTTGGCAAAATAAGCAGCATTTTAAGACAAAGTTCCTACCCTGTTTTCAACAAGAGGTTGGGGGGGGCAGTGTTTATTTTTATTGCTCTGTTATTTCTTTGGTCCTTAAATTATATTCCTACTTTTGGGAAAAAAATTATCCTTCAAAGCAATGTATCTCATTCTTCGTTAAAAGAATTTGCTCAGATTCTGTGAACATTTCATTGCCCTATATAAATGTTTTAGTGACTAGGAAACAAAAATATCCAGGCCTATGAAAAGTGTAATGAGTCCCAATATAGCCATTTGTAATGGGGATTTAACTGCTTTGTTTGTGAGCTTCAGCTAAGGAAACAGATTACCTTCATCATATGCTAATACCCCAGAGTCGATGTAAACCCTGCTCCACTACAGAAAGGTATCATGGGGATGCCAGCAAAGACTCTAAGATGAGTTTTGTAAACTTGTCAGCTGTAAACAAAAAAAGATTATTCCTGGTGCCAAATCCAGCTCAACACTCTTCTTCCCTGTAAAGGACGTAAAACTAATTGATAAATTACCATAGATACTTTCAAAATTGAAATTCTAGGTTCATAATAATTGAAGTACTTGTGTAGAAAATACTTTGTACTGAATATCTTAGAACCTAAGGACTAAGAGAGTCATAATGAAAAAGACATAACTCCATGGATTAAACTGTGATAGTGTCACAAATGTCAAAAAATTATTGAATTAGCCTTACTTTGTCACCAAAGCTTTAAGTTTATCTTTGTTTCCCATACAGTTTTACTTTGCTTAATTTCAAATTTCTTTGTCATTGTTTTATGTGTGTATATATATATATATATATACGTTACTGAAAATCATATTTGTTTAGGAATAGGGTGTTGGCGAATATGCCTGCTGTAGTAAACGATTTGCATATTCAGGAAAGTAAAGAAAGATGATTTTTTTAAAGGAAAAATGAAGAGGAAGACAATGGTTTGGAAATAATTAACCTTGGCTACAAAGATCAGTAACAAGTGTGCTGCTAGTCCAGGGCTAACCAGGAAATTGGTGGGCAGATGTCTTTGCTGAAGTATTTTTTGTGTAAGGTTGCTTTAGTGCAAGGTTACGGTTTTTGCAGAATTTGTGATAGTTTTTCTTATTTATTCATGAGAATTCTCCTTCATGGCCTTTCAAGATCTATTTGTCAGGGTAGTTTTTAAACACAAATGAGTCCACTTTTATTTTTACAACTTGGATATTTTCCCCTTTTGTTTGAGCTCTTTCTCCAAATGCATCATCTTGTAGTTAGGTTTTGATAGTTCCCATGCTAGGATGAACTTGTCCCAGGTAGCTGGCCTGGTCCCACACTGGAGACAGTGGCTGCTGGGAGTCATTGGCAAAACCCTTTTTACCATATTTGAGCGACAAAGGAGGTTCGAAGGGTGTGGCTCTCAGGGTAAGTCTACCTGGACTCCATTATTAACTTCAGTTCTTGTCACTTCTGTAGTCTTTTTCTATCATCTCAAAGTGCTGTGTCAGCATTATTTGGTGAGAGATTGTACTTTTGCAAAATATGGCAATGAACCAGTTTAAAGGGGGAAAATACAAGCTAAAATCAATAGTAATGTGACTATCCCAGTTTGCATATTGGTTTTTGACCCATGAAACTAGGCTTAAAGGAAAGCAAAAAATGAAAAAAATAGTTAAAAATTAAAAAACAAAAATAAAAAGACCTGACTCAGTTGCTAACACCTGTAATCCCAGCATTTTGGGAGGCTGAGGTGGGCGAATCACCTGAGATCGGGAGTTCAAGCCCAGCCTGACCAACATGGAGAAACTCCATCTCTACTAAAACTACAAAATTAGCCAGGTGTGGTGGCACATGCCTGTAATCCCAGTTACTTGAGAGGCTGAGGCAGGAGAAGTTTGAACCCAGGAGGCAGAGGTTGCGGTGAGCTGAGATGGTGCCCTTGCACTCCAGCCTGGACAACAAGAGTGAAACTCCATCTCAAAATAAAAAAAGTGCAAGAAAAAATGTAACACACACACACACACACACACGTTATCTTTACATTATAAGCTTTAATAAATGTGAGGTCTCTATTTACATACTTGGTAAATACACTTTTTCCCTCTCACCCACCACAACAAATAGCAGTAATTATGGAAACAGTAGTCAGACTTTTAAAAATTAAAGCAAATTCAATTATCATCATAAATAAAAATACTATGCATTACGCATATTGTGTGTAAACCTACTATCATACAATAAAAATATATCATATGAAAAATGTCAACTGTGTAAAAAATTTTTCTTAAAATTCTTTCATGCTTATTCAACAAATGCTTCCTAAATGATTTTCCTTGAAGCAAAGCAGCTTAATTTTTTCCTTTCATGGTATTCTCAGTGGCTATAAACTTAATTAGCTTTGTATGCTTCACATTTACTTCCATTTATGATAAATTTAATCTTTTCTTAGCATAACTTTGGAAATCAAAATATGAAGTAGCAAGGTGTAAGTTTGATTAGAGGAACAAGAACAATAACAAGTAATCATAGCGATGAGATGTTAATTGGTGTCTGGGTAGTTCTATTCATAGTAACGAGGGGACATAATATCGCTGTGTCCTTTACTGTTCAACAACACTTTGCTAGATCATTTTTTATAATGCCAATTATATTGTACTTGAAATTCACAGGTATTTTAACAGCATAGAGGGATACAGACTGATTAAAAAGCCTGTCTCTTCTAACAGGGAGGCAAGGTTTAAAATTAAGGCAATATATTTTCCAAACTCCCTTGTCTTAAATTTCCAAGTCCAAAGTGAAAGAATTTTGAGAATTATGGTTTCTCAAAAATCCTGGTTAATGTATATTTGCATTTTAAGATTGACCAATTTTCTGAAAAGATTTTTCCCTCAGTAAATGAGAGCAAGAAACACAAAAATCAAGAGTACAAAAATGTAATTTTTTTTTGTAGGAATTATCAAGTAATTTTAGCATGGGGCAGTATTTTTGATGCAGGCGTTGAAAGGGAATCTTGATTTGCTGTTTTGTGTGTTCACATAGTAGTAGACACTGTTTGTTAGATTGATTCATTCAAAAGTAAAACAGAATTGGCTAATTTCTAGTGAATTGTATTTCTCTATAGTAAATTTAGGCAATTTCAGGAGGTTGGGAAGTAAAAGCATGTACACTAAGCATTATTCAATTTACTTACCTGCATAATCTCAATTCTCAGGTAATGGTCAGTTATTATACATTTTAAAAATAGTTCTATAAAATCTTCTGTAAATTTGTTCAAAATACATGGAGAAAACTCATTAGAAATAAATAAGCTTGGACAAGTGCGGTGACTCACGCCTGTAATCCCAGCACTTTGAGAGGCTGAAGCGGGCGTATCACGAGGTCAGGAGATCGAGACCATCTTGGCCAACTTGGTAAAACTCTGTCTCTACTAAAAATACAAAAATTAGCTGGGTGTGGTAGCGTGGGCCTGTAATCCCAGCTACTCAAGAGGCTGAGGCAGGAGAATCGTTTGAGCCTGGGGGTGGAGGTTGCGGTGAGCCGAGACTGTGCCACTGCATCTCAGCTTGGCGGCAGAGCAAGACTCCATCTCAAATAATAATAATAATAATTATTATTATAATAAATAATAAATAAGCTTAGCTAAGAAATTATACAGTAATAGGAGAAATCCTAATTACAACTGTAATTTGGGTCTCTTTGTTCATGTATTTATTTATAACAATGCTTGAAATAATATTGTTATTTTATAGCAGTATTATAGCATTGGTAAGAATACTATAATAACCAATATATTTATTGAATGTGTTTCAGGCACCAGAATAAAAACTTCACGTGCATTATTATGTGTCATCCTCACTCACACTCCAAAGAAGCAGTTATTATCCTCAGTTTATAGATACCAAATCTGAAGCTTGAAGATAATAAGTAACTTGTCCAAATCAGTTAATCTGTATGCAAAAGGCATCTGTATAAAGATCAGGTGAATGTGTTGACAAAACATCCATTCTTTATAAAAATAACTTAAAGACTTTTTTTAAAATTGAAAATTACATGCAATTTAAAAATAAATATAAAAGTCAGAAGATATGGGCATGAATAAAGTAAAAAGTTGAATCTCTTAGAAGTAATCATTGCTAACATTTCAGTGCTTTTGTTGACAAATATAAACATATTTCTACTTGAATGATGCAATACTTATCCTTGGTCTTTTTGTTTTATTTCTACTTAAGAACATATTTTGATTACTTTTGTTGAAGCTTCATGTAAGATTATCTTGTTTTATCTTTTGGCAACCTAATAATATATTACACCGTTGCTATCATAAATTATTTAACTAATGTCCCTGTTTTGGCACTGGGTTACTTTCATGTTTTTTCTCCTACAAATAATAATTTGCCTGTGTGTGTGTGTGTGTGTGTATCTGTGTGTGACCATCTGAATATGTCTGCCACAAATATTTACAAGTGGAAAAACTGAGTCAATGACTTATGTGTGTACATGTATATATACTTACATATATATAGGCTGGGCATGGTGGGTCATACCTGTAATCCTCCACTTTCGGAGGGTGAGGCAGGCAGATTGCATGAGTTCAGGAGTTGGAGACCAGCCTGGGGTAACATGGCAAAATCTGTCTCTACTAAAAAAAATAATAATAAAAATTAAAATTTAAAAAAAGTAGCTGGATATGGTGGTTCTTGCCTTTGGTCCAGCTACTCTGAAGGTTGAGGTGGGAGGATCAACTGAATCCAGGCTGTCAAGGCTGCAGTGAGCCCTGTTATTGCACCACTGCACTGGAGCCTGGGTGACAGATCGAGACCCTGTCAAAAAACAAGCAAGCAAACAAACAAACATATCCATTTAAATATTGTGGATATCTCCAAGTTTCCCTTCAAAACTATTAAATCAATTAACACATTCTCCAAAAGTTTTAAAAAATATCTAATCCTCCACATGTTTTCCAATATTGCCTTTCCTTAGTTTTCATTTATTTTTATTTTTTTGTATTTATTTACTTATTTCTTTTCATTTTATTTTTTACACATATATACGTTTTGGAGACGGGGTCCCCCTCTGTCTCCCAGACTGGAGTGCAGTGGCATGAACTTGACTCACTGTAGCTTCCACCTCCTGGGTTCAAGTGATTCTCCTGCCTTAGCCTCCTGATATACCTGGGACTACAGGTGTGCACCACAATGCCTATCTATTTTTTTCGTATTTTTAGTAGAGACAGGGTTTCACAGTGTTGACAAGCCTGGTCTGGAACTGCTAAAATCAAGTGCTCCTCCCATCTCGGCCTACCAAAGTCCTGGGATTACATGCTTGATCCGCCATGCCTGACTCACTTTCTTTATTTTTATGATAAGTGAAAAATAACTGTTTGAAATCGGGTCATGTAAATTGCTAATAATTTTCTAATATAACTATGGTTCATGTTAGTTTCTCGGTTTCCTTTTTATCTTTTTAAAACTAAGTTATTCATATTTATAATTTTTCTTGATTTTGATTTGTAAAAGTTATTTCTGTTTGGATACTAGTCTTTTTCCTTTCATGTGTGTTGCAAACATATACATTTTCTTCTCTCTTGGATGTTTTACTTTTTTTGGTCCTGTGTAGGAAGTTTATGTAGTCAGCTGGGTGTGGTGGCTCATGCCTGTAATCCCAGCACTTTGGGAGGCCAAGGTGGGTGGATCACATCAGATCAGGAATTCGAGACCAGCTTGACCAACATGATGAAACCCTGTCTCTACTAAAAATACAAAAAATTCGCCAGATGGGGTGGTGTGCGTGCCTGTAGTCCCAGCTACTCAAGAGGCTGAGGCAGGAAAATCACTTGAACCTGGGAGGCAGAGGTTGCAGTGAGCCAAGATTGCACCACTGCACCCCAGCCTGGGCGACAGAGAGAGATTCGGTCTCAAAAAAAAAAAGAAAGAAAGGGAGAAAGTTTAGGATAGTCAAATTCGTTTTTTTTTTTTTTTTTTTTTTTTTTTAATATAGCTTCCATAGGTTGGGATAAATTTACAATGGCCACATCAAGCCTAAGATTATAAATATGCTTTACTCATTTTTTCCTCTAGTATTTTTATGATGTCTTTCATAAAAAGATATTTTTATGTTTTCTTTTATGAAAAGCTTTGATTCTTCTGAATTTCAATAAGCTAATCAGTGAGGTATTTTCTCAGTTTTATTTAAAAACAGGGCTAGTTACTTGCCCCAACACTGTAGATTCAACAGTCCGTCTAGTCACAGATTTAAAATGTTGCCTTTAACATTTGCAAAATCCCTACACAAACTTTAATTATTTATATTCTTTAAGCTTCATTGATCCATATAAATATCTCTGTGCAAAAACTTTAAAAAGATGTAATAATTTGGAACAGGTACTGTCTATTCTGGATCACACTGACCAATTAGAAAAGATGCCAACAATCTGTAACTGCTAAAGATATATGGATATACCCCAGCTGAATCACTTGCTTATTAAATATTATGTTATATTTGAGGATAACTAATTCCAAACACAATATAGAATAAACATATCCATTTACTAAAAATATAACTTAAATATGATATGTGTATTACACTAACAACTATTATAGTGCTATAGTTTCCAAGGAGGATGAGGAAGAAGCCTGTGTCTTTCTCCTGCCCACTCTCATTTCCCTACAGGGGCTCTAAATCAACATTGACTGCATATTTAGTTTTAAAAAGCATATTTGAATTATTGGACTATGTTTGCTAGCATGCAGTTTACATTGATCATTAACTAATTGGCAGCACGATAAGCTTGATTATAAAGTCTCTTAAGGTAAGGTGGTATTCTACTTTTTTGGAGTTTATAGAATTTATATGCTTCTGTCAAGCAAACCAGTCAATTTAAAATTGAAAATAAATGTGTATCTTGATATTTTTGAAAATTATCTTTCCATTGATTTTGATACTAATTTGTGAAAAGTCCAGACAACATTGATTAAGAGTATGAGATTTTCATTTTTATCTAAAGAAAACCTGAATTTAAAGTTTTGATAAGTTCTGATTTTAACTAATATTCTTCCCTCACTAAGGAGCAGAATAACGCCTTAACTTAAAGTTTACAAGGGAAATTCTATATTCCATTCTGTCCACTGTCTTTTATGAAATCTTCAGTTTCTCTCTGAGTCAACCTTGTACTCTACCTTCATGGAAGCATTGAGTTTTCACCAGGACAGGAAGACAAATGAGTCTGTGTTTTTAATGGTGCAGCAATAGAAATAAATGCATCCATAGACAAATATCTTTTATCCTTTTCTGTGATGTGCTCTTCCGTCGGGTTGTCTATATTTGCCTTTTATAGCCATTATGTGATTTTATTAGTGCGTGAGTGCCTAGGCAAAGGGCCAAGGATAGCAGCAGCCTTCATTAGGCCCAAGATCTACAACCAAACAAGCAAGGGCCACTGGAGAGTTATGGGCTGTAGCAATCCTGATTGCTTTTTTCTATCTAACACATTTCCACTTTTTTTGCTAATAGTATCTAGTTACCCCTCTCCCACCCACCCACCCCACTCCTGCCTCCCCGGGGGACTGCCCCTTTCCAATATCAACGTGTTTTGGGTAAACTTTACTTCATCCTTGACTGTAGGCACATACGTGCTGCTTAGGCTGGGCTGAGAAAACCCAATTTCCCTTGCCTAAAATCTGATCCAGTGATAAGTAGGTGATCCTCATTCACCTACAAAAGAAGAATTGAGGTTGTTATGAAGTGTTGGAAGAGAGTTTCAGCCTACTATTTTGATGGACACAAATTTACTGGAAGTGGGTGGAGCATGACTTTGAAATTATCAAAAGCTATTTCATAGAACTTGATGTGAAGACAACTCAGAGGAGAAATGAACAAAGAAATTAAGACAAACAGGGTGGTAGTGGTTTAGTTGAATCCCCAAGTCATCCGAAACAAAGCCATCTAAAGTTGAACTTTTCTGATGAACATTTCTTCTTTAAAAACATTAAACCATTTGAATGGCAATTTATGTGCCTTAAACTATGTTCCTATATAAAGGAACATAGGAGGTACAAGATTATTCTCAAATATATTATTCTCAGTTCAACATGACTAAAAGGTGAATTTTTTTTTTTTTTTTCAGTTAACCTAGTATTTTTCTAGACCGGGGGATATTTTAAGCAATTCCTCATTCTGTGCTAATTTATAATGAATCCAATGTGTCTTTGGACCAGTTTATTTACATAAATATCCTGGAATTTTTAGATTATGATAGATTAAAAGTATGAGTCTTAGAGCATTTCTAGATTGATAAACTGTAGGGTCAAGCCCTACAGGGTCGTGGGGTGTCCCCTATCGCTGTGCTGAGGCACTGGATCTGAGGAATAAGGAGACAGGACACAGGAGGACAAAGAAAGTGCAGTTGGGCTCGGGGGGCCAATGCCACTTAAGTGGAGACAGGCGACGCCTTGATCGTCCAGGAACATCTGTATTTATTGGGTATAGGTTAGGGGGCAGGGTAGTGAGTGAGGTCATTTAAGAACACTGATAGGGTCAAGACAGTCATGTGTGCGATGAGCAAAGGGTCCACCCCCATTAGGTCACCGAGGCAAGGTGAGCCGTGCACAGTGAAGAGGGTGCAGCATGCAACATCTCTTACCTAGGGGCAGGTTACTTCTAAGGAATTCTATAGGAGGATGCTTTGAGTCAGCACAGTAGCCAAAGAGCTGACAGGGTATACAGCCACCTGCTGGCAGCTTCCAGTGATTTCTATAGGAGGATGCTTTGAGTCAGTACATAGCAACAGAGCCTGACAGTGTTCACAGCCACCAAAGCGCGATTATGCCAGAGGGATTGCCTGCCAGAGGCCAGCTTTCCAGAAGAACTGGATGGAAGATACTGCAACTCCCTTACAGGAGGAGTGACTTGCTCCAAGCCTGCCATACAGCGGGTATCCTTACAACGTAGAACACTGCCGCCTGGGCCAGCCTGCCATGTAGCGCATGCCCTTTCAGGCAGGGGCACTACTGCCTGGGCCACAAATTCTTATCCTGGTATGGCTGTTTTTCCCTAGTACATACTCTGCACCATGTCTGCTCTTGACATTTCTCTGACTACAAACTAAGATATGATTTTATGTAAAAGGATTATATAGAAAGAAATAAATGAGCAGTAAATTATCCTTCAGGCACTAATTGTGCCAGGGGTCGCCTAGCTCTCCTTCCTCGGTACCCGGAAGGGGTGTTACCCACAATAAACATAGTATTTATTATTTCAGGCAAAGGCAGTAAATTTCAATCCTTGCTCTATAAAATGTCTCTTTTCTGTTTTCTTCAGAATGACTGTTTTCTTCTGATGATGTTCTTGATTCTGCTCTTTCTCTTTTCAGTGTGGTGTACATTTTCTGCCTCTCTGCTTCAATGACAGGAATAGTATGTTAACTCCTATAGATTGCCTACCTCAACTTTGTTACAGGTAGAAACTGTGAAAAGCCCCTCCCTTGGAGTCAGAGGTCTAGATGCTAGTTAGATTCTGGTCTTTATTTAACTTTATATGAAAGAAAGAAGATGGAAATAAAATGGAGGTTACACTTTTGCTGTTCTCGCAGTTGGCAAGCAGGGTAGTGGAGATAGGAAGAGACAGTTACAAACAGTGGGAGCGGCCTAACTTTGCATTCAGTATCTAATCGTGAGTTCTGCATGTATGAAAAAGAGTTCTGACAGTGTCTTCAGTAGAAAGAGCAGCAGCTTCCCGACAGCTGAAATACAGTGGAGATATCTGGTATTTGATCCCTTAGTCCTTTCAACAAATTTATAAGCACTTGCCTCTCTGTGTTAAATACCTTTCTGCTTGAAATACCTAAAACATTTTTTTATTTTCCACCTTCTTGTGTGAATGATATATGGAATCATAGTTTCTGTTTTTTTGGAGGGTAGGTTGGGAGATGAGAAAATATGTTTTTGTTAAATGTGATCTGAAAAAAGATAAGCTGCCATATTGTGAAATTATTGACATTTTATTTTTCTTCTGAATTAAGCTTCCTTGCTTTTTGTCTGTAAATATATGTAAACTCTCTATGTTAATAATCTAATTGTGAAGACTATAGGAATACCTCAGAGATATTGTGGGTTTGGTTTCAGATCATCACAACAAAGTGAATATCACAATAAAGCAAGTCACAATTTTTTTCTGGTTTCCCCAGTGCATACAAAGGTTATGTTTACACTATTTTTCTGTATTCTATTAAGTGCACAATATCATTATGTCATATATATATATATATATATATATATATATACCTTAATTTAAAAGTACTTTATTGCTAAAAATGATAAAATCACCTGAGCTTTCAGCGAGTCATCGTCTTTTTGCTGGTAAAAGGTCTTGTTTCAGGCCAGGCGCGGTGGCTCAAGCCTGTAATCCCAGCACTTTGGGAGGCTGAGGCGGGTGGATCACGAGGTCAAGAGATCGAGACCATCTTGGTCAACATGGTGAAACCCCCGTCTCTACTAAAACTACAAAAAATTAGCTGGGCATGGTGGCGCGTGCCTGTAATCCCAGCTACTCAGGAGGCTGAGGCAGGAGAATTGCCTGAACCCAGGAGGCGGAGGTTGCGGTGAGCCGAGATCGCGCCATTGCACTCCAGCCTGGGTAACAAGAGCGAAACTCCGTCTCAATAAAAAAAAAAAAAAAAAAAAAAAAAGGTCTTGTTTCAATGTTGATGGCTGCTGACTGATCAAGGTTGTGGTTGCTGAAGGCTGAGGTAGCCATGGCAATTTCTTGAAATGAGAAAACAGTGCTTTCTTGGTATCATGTGATGCTGTTTGATGGCATTTTATCCACAAAACTTCTAAAATTGGAGTCAATCCTCTCAAACCCTGTTGCTGCTTTCTCAACTATATTTAGGTATTTTCATAAATTCTTTGTTGTTATTTCAATAATGTTCACAGCATACTCACTAGTAGTAGTTTCCATCTCAAGAAACCATTTTATTTGCTCATCCACAAGCAGCTGCTCCTCAGGTGTTAAGGTTTAATATAAGATTGCAGCAATTCAGTCATATCCTCAGGCTCCACTTGTAGTTCTCTTGCTATTTCACATTTGCAATGACTTTCTTCACTGAAATCTTGAACCTCTCAAAGTCATCCATGAAAGCTGGAATTAACTTCTTCCAAACTTCTGTTAATGTTATTTTCATCTCCTCCCACGAATCATGGATTTTCTTAATGGCATCTAGAAAGGTAAATTTTTTTCCAGGTAGTTTTTACTTAAAACTACCTGGAATTTTTTTTTTTTTTACTTAAAATTTATTTGCTTAAAAACATTTAGTCCATTAGAGGAATCACTGTCTGTGCAGCTATAGGCTTATGAAATATATTTCTTAAATCATAAGACTTGAAAGTCAAAATTTTTCTTTGATCCGTGGACGGCAGAATGCATGTCGTGGTAGCAGGCATCAGAGCAAAATTAAAGTCCCTGTACATCTTCATCAGAGCTCTTGGGTGATCAGTTACATTGTCAGTGAGCAGTAATCTTTTTTTCTGAGCAGCAGTTCTCAAGAGTAAATTTAAAATATTTAGTAAACTATGCTCTAAAAAGATGTGCTATCATTTAGGCTTTGTTGTTCCATTTATAGAGCACAGGCAGAGTAGATTTAGTATACTTCTTCAGGGTCCTAGGCTTCTTAAAATTTTAAATGGGCATTGGCTTTAATTTCAAGTCACCAGCAGCATTAGCCTTTAATGTATTCACCTGTCCTTTGGAGCTTTCTTCTCTCTAGCTACTAAAGTCCTAGATGCCATCACCTTCCAGTATAAGGGTGTTTCAACTGCATTGGAAATCTATTATTCAGTGTAGCCTCCTTCATCAATTAGCTACATCTTCTGGATGACTCACTATACTGTCTACGTCAGCACTTGCGGCTTCACCTTGCACTTTTAGGTTGTGGAGATGGCTTCCTTCCTTAAACCTCATGAACCAACCGCTGCTAGCTCCAAAATTTCTTCTGCAGCTTCCTCACCCGTCTCACCCTTCATGAAATTGAAGACAGTTAGGACTTTGGTCTGGATCAGGTTTGGCTTTAAAGAAATATTGCAGCTGGTTTGAGTATCTGTTTAGACCACTCAAACTTTCTCCATATCAGCAACAAGGCTGTTTCATTTTCTTATCATTTTTGTGTTCATTGAAGTAGCACTTTTAGTTTCCTTCAGAAGCTTTTCCCTTTGCATTCACAACTTGACTAACCATTTGACACGAGAGGCCTAGCTTTTGGCGTATCTCAAATTTTGACATGTCTTCTTCACTAAGCTTAATCATTTCTAGCTTTGGTTGAAAGTGAGAGATGTGCAGCTCCTCCTTTCACTTGAACACTTAGAAGCTATTGGGGGGTTTTATTAATTGATGTATTTTTAGCATTGTTGTGTCCCAGGAAATAGGGAAGCCTAAGGAGAGAAGTCTCAGGAAATAGGGAAGCACTTATTCAGTGAGAAGTCAGAACACACACAACATTTATTAAGTTTTCCATCATTTATTAGTGCAATTTATGATGCCCTCAATTACAATAGTGACATCAAAGATCCTGAGAATAGATGTGATGTAATAATAATGAAAAAGTTTGGTATATTGCAAGGATTACCAAAATGTGACACAGAAATGTAAAGTGAGCACATGCTGTTGGAACAATGGTGCTGACAGACTTGCTCAAGACAACGTTGCCATAAACCTTCAATCTGCAGAAAACACATCTGTGAAGTGCAGTAAAATTATGCATGCTTCTATATCTGGGACTATTATAATAGTGTATTAATACTATAATAAAACAATAAATGGCTTTATTTTCTATGCAAAATTTGGAATCATTTATAGATATATAGTCTCAATGGTAAGCAATATTATTACTGGAATTCAATCAGAGCAGTTATCCTACCTATTATTATTTATTTGACCTATATCTTCCAATATATTGGAGGAATTATTATTATTTATTTGACCTATATCTTCCAATGCATAAAATTGTTTGACCACAAGCATGCTATAGAGGGCTGAATGATGACTCTCCAAAACACATCCACTTCCTAATCTCTGGAATTTATTAATGTTACCCATGTGTCAAAAGAAACTTTGCAGATGTCATTAAGGTCAGGATCTTAAAATGGGGGAATGTTCCTTGCATTAGTTTGCTAAGGCTTCTGTAACAAAGTACCACAAATGGTGTGGCTTAAACAACAGAAATTATTGTCCCACAGTTATGAAGGTTAGAGAACTGAGATCAAGATGTCAACTGGGTCGATCCCTTCTGAGTGCTGTGAGGGAGAATCTGCTCCATGCCTCTCCCTTAGCTTCCAGGTGGTTTTCTGGTAATCCTTGGCATTCCTTGACATATAGAAGCAGCACCTAGTTGTTGCCTTTATTTCAAATGGTGTTCCCCCAGGTATGTGTTCTTTGTGTACACATTTCCCTTTTTATAAGGACATCAGTCATATTAGATTAGGGCCCAACCTAACAATTTCATCTCAATGAACTAAACATGCAACAAACAACTCTTTCCATATAAAGTCACATTCTGTGCTATTTGGAGATCTGACTTCAAAATATGAATTTTGGGGAGATAAAAATTCAAGCCTAACATTTCTGGACAGTCCTAGTGAGCCACAAATGTAATAAGGGTTCTTCTGAGAGGAGAGCAACAAGGTCAGATACAATGGGTGATGTGATGATAGAAGCAAGAAATTGGAGTGCTTTGATAAAGAAGTTATGGCACCAAGGAATGTAGACTTCCAGAAGCTAGATAAGGCAAAGAAAGTGATGATCTCCTACAGCCTCCAGAAAGAAATGCAGCTTTGTCAACACAAAACTCAACAAAAACTTTTGCACAGTAAAAGTAATTTCAGATTTCTGACCTCGAGAACTGTAAGAGAAAATATTTGTGTTGTTTTGAGCCATTAAATTTGTTATAGTAGCAAAAAAACTACTACGATCAGTTAAATTTTTGAAATTATTTTATCGATAGTTTATAATCTGAAAATGTATTTTAATTCGTTGAATGTGTAGACATTAATGTAGCTACCTTATTGGACCCCCGGGCTATATATCTAATATATTATATTCTTCTCAGAATAAATTCCTATATTTTCAATATGATTTACGCCTATCAATTTACCCCGACTACAAATCTGTTACTCTAATATGAATTTGCTTGTTTTATAGGTATTCAAAGGCTTTTACTATTTAAAATCCTATGTATCTTGAATTTTATGTCTGTCTTTGATATTGTAAATGTATTTCATAAAACAAATTGCCCTTTGATTAGAACTTTATGTTGTTTATACAGAAACACATGAAATTATTTATGTCAATTCTGTTATTTAAAATATGTATTTAAAAATTTAGAGCTTAGAAGTATAAATAAATAGGAATATTTATTCAAGGATCCTGATAAATAGATTAGTTTTATCTATTTTATTTTTATAGTTACAAAGTATGAGTTGCAGGAAACTTACTGATCACATGGTTTGTAGTTAGCTGTGGAAATTAAATACAGAAACCTTTACTTTTTAATATTTTCTTCATAAATGCCATTCCATTTTATTATAATTGATAGCACTATCTTCCTGTGTCTTTTATAATATGATTTACTCTAATAAAATATATATAAGAACTTTTGCTTTTCCGTATTTTTTTTTTTTTATTGAGATGGAGTCTCACTCTGTTGCCTGGAGTGCAGTGGCGCCATCTCGGCTCACTGCAATCTCCACCTCCGGGGGTTCATGCAATTCTCCTACCCCGGCCTCCCAAACAGCTGGGACTACAGGTGTACATCACCATGCCTGGCTAATTTTTTTGTATTTTCAGTGGAGATGGGGTTTCACCACGTTGGTCAGGCTGGTCTCGAACTCCTGACCTCAAGTGATCCACCTGCCTCGGCCTCCCAAGTGCTGGCATGAGCCACCACACCTGGTCCCATATTTTATTTTTTAAACATCATTTTATTTTCTATCTGATAAAACCATCTTTCTTTAATAACTCTTCAAATTGCTTTATTATAGCAAAAATAAAGTAGTGTAAAGACTGTGGTTGGGTTCTAGTATTAAATAGATCGGAATTCAATCTCTAGTTCAAACACTTATTAGCTGTATGACTAGATACTATAAAATTTTGGCATATCTGTCAAAAGAAAACTGTATGACTCCTAGAAAGTTAACATGTCTGTGTTTCTGTTATTCTATCTATAAAATAGAGAGAATGATATAGATGTGTATATATGGAATAATCTTTAGGATACATTGGTATATGTTAGTGTCACACAAGGAGTAATACAAGTTTTGAGGCAATACGTTGAGAGAGATTTTTTTAAAAAATTCACATTTTAATAGTGAATTAGGAGACAGCCTATCTTACTAAAAAGAGCGGCTTCACTAGTGGATATTTGAGGAGTTAGAGAAGATGCAAAATGGCTACTATGGAGAATGGAGAAGAGTGTTGAGTAGGAAAACACGGAAGAATATCTGAATACCATTTATGTTTATATTTATTCAACAAATATTTACTGAGTACTTACCGTGCCAGATACACAATACACGGCTGAGTGAAGAGCACAAAGTTCCTCTCTTTATGGAGCTTCCATGGATAAAATGTAATTATAATGTTGTGAACTCTCACTGGATTTTAGAGATAGGACCATTCTCGCCATGTTGTTATTAAATCATTAGGCACTCTTACAAAGAAATGTTAGACGCCAGGGAAATGTCATCTGCCCGAGTCATCTGCAGGACTCCTCAAAAAGATAACCTTTGAGAATACCTTGTGCATTGATGGTCATTCAATTTTTCCGGGTTCAGAATCCAGTATATCACAACACTTCAAGATCACAATCTCTCAATGGCAGATTATTACTAACTGGTCTGCCAACACAAATGTCTACTATCATCCTGCAGATTATAAATTTAAAATGGAGAGCAGCGTTCCCAGTGGTTTGAATCCTCACGGCCCCGGGCGTCCCGCAGGCGGAGGTGCTGTAGGACGTGTTAGGAGCGCGGGCCGCCGCCCACTGGCCGCCATCTGCGGCTCAAACGGCTGCCCTCGGGCCGCTGCGCTTCCACCGAAGACCGCCAGCCGGCGCTGGAGCGGCCGCTCGTGGCCAAAGCTAAGCAGCGCGAGAGGATAAAAAATCTCAACCGTGGTGTTGCCAAATTGAAGGTACTTGTGCCATTTCTTCCCCAAAGCAGGAAGCCCAGCAAAGCTGATATCCTTAAAGGCGCAACTGAATATACACAAGTTCTCAGTCATGTTTTGGAAGAAGCCGAAGACTCGGAGAAACAAGACGCAGATGAGCAGAGCTATAGTAACAGCACTTCTGAACCACATATATCCTCCGCTACAGAGCTATCGAGAAACATCATCCAAGGTATCGGCTGTGCTTTCAGCTTGAAGAATGAAGAGGAAGAGCCTTGGGCAGATGGTGGCAGTGGTAAGCCGGCACATTCTTGTCGCCAGAGAGTTGTCTACAACTGGAGTTATGTCCCCAACCAGAAGTCTGGATAGATTCCCAGAAGTAGAACTGCTGAGTCACAGACTTCCACAGTATGAAAAATGAAAAGGCCTAGGGTTACCTTCTAGAGACAAATAAATGCAGTCTTGGGGAAAAAAAAAAGTGTTTCTTTTGATTAAGAAGTTTCTCTTTGCATTCAAAACTTCTTAGAAGGTCAAATAAGTCATAGGTCTATTGGATGAATATTAAACTAGCAATGGAATTATATATATGGTTTCCTTATAGACAGTGTAAATCGCATGATGCACATAGGGCATATAGAGTCATTTTTGCCAAATAAATCTGAAACACTTGGAAGTTTTTGGTAAAATGTCCTTGTATTCATAGTTATTTAAAGGAAAATGTCTAGAAATCAAATTTGGTGTCCCAATGAATCCTCTCTCTGTTACAGTGCTAAGACGTTTTATAGCAGCACAACAAACTACGCCCAGACATAGCAGATTAAAACAATAAATATTTACTCTCACATAGTTTCAGAGGGTTCAGAATCTGAGTTTGGTTTTGCTGGATTGTTCTGACTTAGGATCTCATGAATCAAGCTATCAGCCAGGGCTGCAATCAATGAATCCTTGAATTGGGGCTAGAGGATTTACTTCTAAGCTTACTTACATGGCTGATACAAGAAGTTCCTCACAACACAGACACAACAATCCCTTTCGTAGGGTCCGTTATGGCATGACTTCCCCTAGATCCAAGGTGCAGAGTGAGAAGGAGTAGCCAAGACAGAAATCACAGTCTTTTATGACCCAATATTTTTATTTTCTCTTTGTTTCCAAATTAATCTGACTTTGATATATTCTCCCTTATGTGATGTTACAGCTCTCATTAGATTAGTGTAAAATCATATTGTTGCCCCAAGAGCACTTCTGCTTCTTTGAGAATATTTAGTGTGTGTTGTTCTTAAAGTTTAATTATTGGATGAAAATCTTATATCAAGTTTTTTGGGGGCCAAAATTTTTGTTACCCAGTTATGAAAATGTAGTCATATATGTGCTTTACTGAATCTCAAAAGATCCTAATCAATATGTCACATTTTGATTCAGCCATCTTCTTCACTCTAGCTATTTATCTTATTATGACTACTTGACACTAGTGATGAGTGTTAAGCATTTTTTGTTCAATTGCCTTTTTTTGTGAGGAAAAAATGTAATAGGGAAAGTAGTAATTTTAAACCTGCCTTTGAATCCTTATGTAATATCTAGAAATATACTATTTTAAATTGACTTTAGGATGAAAGCCACATGACATAAAAATATCATATAAAAGTTTAGTTTTTATATATTTTTTGTAGATATATACACATACATACAAATATGCATAACCTTAAAATAATTTATTCCCATATTATGTGGTACATTGAAGGTTTATTACTCGAGTAATGATATTCTGTTCACTTTACATTGAAGAGCATTATTCACAAATATTAAGAGCAATGTGATACTTTGACAAAGCACCCTTTAAAGATATGCTGGTAAACCTTAATTTTTTAATAGAGGCTTATGAAGAATGGAAGAAAAAAATCCCCTTAGAAAGTAAATGAGCTAAATATTGAAATGAACCCAAACATAAACAGTGATTTATTTTTAAAAATATTACCTTTCATTAAAATTGAATAAATTATTCATGTGACCACAATATGACAAAATTGTTTTCCATTAATTTTCTAGCAATAATTTTATATTTCTTGCTGCATCAAATATAAATGCCGGAATAAATAATATGTGAACACTTTATGTGGTAGTCAATACTTCAGTTTCTTAGAAATCTTTATTGCTTAATTATATATACACACACGTGTGTATATACAAAACTCTCTACATACACACAGACATACACATACACACACACACGCACACACACATATACACACAAATATATATATACACACATATGTAGTTTTGCTTGGCATAACGTTTCAGCCAAAACCAGATTGCACAGAAGAGTAGTCTCATAAGATTATAATGAAGCATATATGGAAACTTGATATATGACACATGATCAAATATGGAAAATGATTGAAATTCAGTAATAGTGAAGAAACATAGAGTGTAAGTGCACTATGTGTTGTTCACACAATGATAAAACTGCCTAATGACACATTTCTCAGAACATACTCCCATCACCAAGTGATACATGACTATAGTTCTCATGTTATGGCTGAAGTATATTCAGTTTCTAAGATCATGAGAAATTAAAAAATAGAAGAAAAGTAGCCCTCAAAATTTAAGGAATGCATAATATTTTGCATGATGATAGGTTCATTTGGGAATATCAAGTTTTTTACCACATCTTTTGGGAATCATATTTGCCAGAAAGTGAGGCTCTTAGAAGGGGAGTAGGAAATGCCTATGAATCCTCTCTGGTCACAGCCAGAAATTACCACAGGATACTCCTAAATTTATTTTTAATTTTTCTAAAATAAGATAATTAGTTTCCTTAAAATGACTTCAGCAACATAGTGATTGCTTCAAATCAGATAAAAATGCTTTTAAAAGTTTCAAAATATGACTTGTTACTGACAAAATGATGAATATATAGAGTAGTTTTTTCTTGCATAATGACATATTCTTGCATTTTTGCTAATTAATTATGACATTTTAACAGGCAGGGTATTTAGGACTGTGTTTGCCTTCCTACTTAGAAGCCAGTTTTAAATTAGCTGTATATACATTACTCTGAATATTTAAATTCTCTCTACCATATTGACATTCTGTGAAAAGGTAGGAATTAAATAGACTTAAGTCATATTGGGGCTGCAATTTCCAAAATCATAATAAAATGAGAGAATATTTATTATCAACTCTATTGCAAGATGAATATGTAGACTTCAAAAGGAATACCTGTAATTTTTCCCTATGTCAGTATTGGTTCATATGTGGGAAAATTCTGATTGTATTAAAATGTTTGTTCCAGTCAAAATCAAAAGGTGTATTATATCAGCACCCTTTCTCTCTCTGCTCACTACAAGCAAGCCCTAACCATAAATTGGGTGATACAATCAACAAGAGAGAGTTTAATAGTTAATTATTAATATAGTAAAAATATGCCTGCCCAACTGATATCACAAAAAATGATGAAGTCTATATATGTATACCCATCTCATTAGGCTCACTGTGAAAGTCCTATAGACTCTATAGACACTGGAAGAATTGCTAATATAAAGGGTATAAGCATATTCAGTTCTGCCAGTTATCACTCAATTGCTCTAAAAAATTGTACCAATTTATGCTCTCACCAGCAATATAGGACTTGTCATTTTCCTATATCTTTGCAAAAGTTTGATATTTGACTTTTCAATCCTTGTCAGTCTGATGAATGTATAATGGTATTGAACTGTTGTGTTTGTATTTCCTGATTACACATCAGGCTGAACATCTTTTTTTTTTTATTGGCTACTTTGGACATGTTCCATATCCCTTGCTAATTTTTAATTAGGATATTTGTCTTTTTCTTATTGATTTTGGATAATTCTCTATGAAGTAAACTTCAATGCAAATTACATTAACTGAGTTAAAAGACCATTGAAGATTGGGAAAACCTTTATGAGAAAAATATTCTCCTTTTTCACATCAGCAGATGTTGTTAGTTGAAAACCTCATCTCCACTACCTCTAGAGACAGTGACACATTATTGTCTCCTCATTATTCATTCTCTCTTTCTTATCAGCAGAACCTGATTTAAATGGAGGTGGAAATGTACTCCTCTACAAAGCTCTACTTCTTGGCTGTCTTTGTGTAGGCGATAATGTTACACAATGCTGCCCAATAGAATACAAGTATGAGTTGCTGTTTAGAAATTATGGAAAGACTCCCGAAGTGGAGTCAGACTTAACCGGAATGTATATTTGACCTTCCTTCCTTCTAACTCTTCCTGCTTGGAGCATGGCCTCTGTGATCAGGTATGGTGACCATGAGAGTGAAAGCCACTCTCTGAGACTAACGGTGAAGAAAATGCAAGAAGACTGGAGTATTGAAGGCATTGTAGAGTGGCTGTAATGGTCCTGAACTGTCAACTTCAAAATCTTTACTCAAGTAAACTGATGATAGATTCAGTGACAAGCAACACCCCAGGGTTATCAGATATGGGAATTTCACAGAAAACAAACAGGTAAAAATGTTTGCTTTTATGAAACTTAGGTTCCAGTTTTGAGAGACAGACTATAAATACACCTCTGAATAAAGAAATAATATAGGGAAGGGTAAGTTAAATAAAGAAAAAATAGGCAAAATAAGAGGGCTGTCAGTTCAAAGTGCCTGGGGGTTGGCAGAGAGGTGATGTCTTCTTACACAAACTTGTCAGTAAGGCTTCTCTAATAAGGGGATGCCCAAGCCCCTGCATAAAGTGAGGAAATAACCCAGAGCACTCATGTGAAGGGTTACAAGTGGAGTAGCTATCAAAGGTAAAGGCCTCTAGGGAGACTGACAAGTGAAGGAGGTGTAAAGGTGTGAGGTTGAGTGGGGAGAGAACAGGTGGAGACCAAGCTTGGGGTCCACACTATGTTGGTCCTGATAAGGAACTTTGATTCTTATGAGGGCTAGATAAGATACAAATGACATATAAAGTGTCTGGCAAATAGCTTGGCTCTTACGTGGAAAAGTAAACATTCTATACAGATTGAATGCCAATACTTTTTGAGTTACTTGGAGGCCAGAGAATTTGCAGTGCAGCGGTGTGTGAATTAAAGAAGGGGTCCCTTTTCGGTATATGAATTTGTAGCAGTGTATCTCCCTGTCGCCTCTCCTCTGGGCAGGCACCACACTGAGCCCATGGCTTGATGTACAGATCATGGCCATGGCTTTGCTTCTATCCTTGGCTTAGGTAACTCTGGTTAGTGTACAATGAGCATATTTACACATAATGGCCCTGACAGACAACGCCTTACTCATCTTATTTCGAGCTCTGAATATAATCTGCAGTTCTAAAATCATGAACATAGAACATGTTTATAGATGTCTCAAATTATTATGCAGTCTAGTCATTTGAACATTCCATCAACAAGATATTGTCATTTTTGTCCTTACTGTTTATAGAAATATTTTAAGCAAGGTCATAAAAACATTAGCAAAGCCTTGTATAATTTTTTCATTCAAGTTTTTTTCTCTAAAGAATTGTGAATGAGGTTTTTAATACATCTTTGTCTGTGAAATAATAGATAGGGGTTAACTAGGTGACATAGCATACTTGCTTTCCTCTCCTTTCTAACTTTAGGTAGTGGATGACTTTCTTTCTCTTACATGAGGAAGTCATTATCACACACTGGTAATAGTTCCACTAACCCCTTCTTGAAACATCATTTAAATTTTAATGCCACTTTTGTATTATACAAGCATTTTAAACTCAAGGGTAATATAGGGATTGTAAATTCCCAGGATGTGAGGTTCTTCCTTTTACCATGATTAATGCTTTTGGCAGGAGGATGGAATAAAGAATATTGTATATGCCAGAATTTTATAGTCACTCAGTGTACCCTGGGGGGTGGAAGTTGCAAGAAAGCTCATATTCCTGCCCTCTTTGTATGTACATCTAGTTTTTTTTTGAAAAAAAAAAAAAAAAAAAAAAAAAGTTCAATAGGTCCATGAAGAGATTACTGAGTCTGCTAGGTCCTGCTGGTACATACCTGCTGAGACAGGGTGGAGGGTCACACAGTTATCCTCACCATGCTCCAAGGAGGAAGCCTGCTGTGGCTAAAGTATGTGTTCTCATTAAATATGTATTGTAAAGTACCTTGGTTGATACTGTTAAACTCCTACCGTTAAAAAGTTGCTTGTAATCAATGCAGCTAAGTTAATGTTTCCATAGGAACCTTAGTGTTAAAACTTGCTTAATATGACATTAATCTAGGGTTTTTTGTTTGTTTGTTTGTTTTGCTTTGCTTTGGCACAGACAAAAACACATACCATGAATGCATGTGCAATTTTAAATGTTTGTAAAATCATAAAAATACTACACTGAGAACATACACCTTTATGGTGTCATTTGTGTTGGGCAAAGCTTGGTTACCCCATTAAAAGTATAATTGAAGTTCTCATAGCTTTCTGCCAGTTTGTGGAAATGTCTTTATTCCTATACAGAGATTTAGTTGTCTTTGAAATGAAAACAACAAAAGCAACCCAAGTGGTTATATGTTTCACATATAACCAGGCTCAAATAGTGCATTGTAAATTCTGTTGGTATAAATCTGATTCAAGGAAGAATGTCTATTTACAGTGGTTTTGTTGAGTGCTTGCTCTTAATATAGGCAAGTGAAAGCTGTGGTATTAAATCGAAAATATGTTAAAATGGAACCACAGAGCATAACTTTGACTTACTCTAGCAGATGTTTCTGATTCTAGATTCAAGAGTCAGTAGTTTTTAACACAACTGCAAAGCGCTAAACAACTATAGTGATAAAGAAACAGGAAGTATTAATCTTTGTAGATTTTAACGTCTTAAAATATTAAAATTGTAAAAAGTCTAATTTATGAGAATAAAGTGAATGAATTAATGTTATGTATATGTTCTATGACTTGTTTATAATTCTAATATTTAAACCAATATTTTAAACAGACTAACATTTAGAAATGTCATAATATTTAAGATTAAATCTTGCTTAGATGGTGGATTTTTTCCTCCCTGGCATATGAGCCTTTTACTTCTAAAATAAAGCTATTTTATCCCTTGTCATCACCCAGCCATAAAAATTGCAGGCAGTCAGAAGTTAGCAATGGCTGCTTCACAGACCCACAGCAATACTTAGTAACAGATTTTCAAAGCAGTTCAAAGAGTCCAGTTTCCATCTGTGTTTGGTGAAGGATGCACAAACCTTGAGGCCATCTGAAAACTCAGCTTCATCTCTAACACTTGGAATAACAAAGGTGTTATTTTTCAAAGCTGCATTCTCCCCTCCTGGGGTGGCTCTGCAGATTCAGTTCAGGGAAGGTGGGAAACTTCAGAGCAGGTATTCTCCTTCTAGACTTTGCCTCCTTTAGGGAGTTCTTTTGAGGGTGTTACAATGGTGGCCTCCTGAACATGGGTTACTGCCAGTAGAGGCCAAGAGTTAATGAACCTTATAGACAAATCCCTTCTTCTGATTTTCTGAGCAAAATATCAGCATAGAACCAGCCATCTCATTTCTTCCAGACTAGGGGTGCTGTTTAATCAGGAGAAAGTAGAGGGTGCTCTCTGCCCACAATAAACCCATGAATGCTGAATGATCATAAAGTCTCCATTTCATTCAGCTGATTTTGTAAAACCAAAGCAGGAAATTGTTGAAAAAAGGAATGGTTGAACATCCTTGTTTACAGTTTGCCATATATATGCATGTCAGATTTCACTGAAAAAAAAAATTGCGTATCTTTCCTTTTTTGTTTAGTGGTCCATGTATTGATTGTCTGGCACACTTTTTGATAGAGTGTCTTTATAAAGACTATGTAACATAATGTTAATATACAATTAATGAAATTAATGGAAAGGTAGATACTTATTTGCTATCTTTTTATCATTCAAACTAAGATGGAAAAAGTAAAGTCAAGAAGAACATAAGCAGTTTGCTCTTTAGTTCTTTGAATTAATCTGATGCATTCATTGGAACCTCTCCAGAATTATATTTTAAATTTCTTTTACATAATTCAAAGGAATATCTAATGATTCTTCATTGAAATCCAAATTTCAGTAACTATATGTATAGTTTTACTTGGGAATATTTTATCTGAAAATATATCTTTCATAAAACTTCAGGTTGATATATCTTAAACATGTTTATAAGAACCAGAAATTTTAAAGGGCTGACAAAACATGTATCAACTTTAATCTTTATAGAATTTCTTCATGTACTGACATTCATAACATTAAACAAAATGACTTTTGAAAGACATTTTTGGCAATCTGATTTCACGTAGGCCCTGAATTTTTAAAAATTAAGTATGATTGGGGAATTACTCACATACTGCAGAAATAAATTACAGCCAAATAACAATTTTGCAATCCCCCAATTTACTGATTGCACAAATAACAATTTTGCAATCCCCAAATAACAATTTTGCAATCCCCAAATTTACTGAGGAAGAAAACCTGAAAAGAAAAAAGCCAACCCCAGACAAGAACATTCAAGAAGAAAAATCTTCTTTGGCACTTCCTGTTATATTAAATAATCAAGAGTATGAACAAAAGGAGAATAAATGTTAAAATAAAAATGAGGCAACTCTTAATACTTTGATCCTGTATAATACTGTTAAAAACAAGCTTCTAATTATTTTTGGACAGTGTTCATTTAACAATTTGCTAGAAACTTTTAAAATAATAAATGAAAATGAGTTTAATAAAATATTATAATTAAAATATAAATTTCCAGATGGATTTTTTTATTTCAGAAGTTTACTCCCAGTCTTGATTTAAGCTCTCGCTTTGCCTTCAGATAAACATCAATCTTAATACTTGGCCAACTAGTGTTTAGTCAAATTATGTATTTGAAGCACCTCTATGAATAAACTTCACAAGAAATGTTCAATGCATATGTTACAAAAGCTATGAAGCCTTACTCAAAGATATAAAAGCCAACATGGATAAATAAAGGTATATATATATATGTCCTGGATAAAAAATACTCAGTATGGTAAATATACTATTTCCCTCTAAATTAATATTTAATGCAATATAAAATTAATAAGAAATCCCAGTTAACTTGGAAATTTGACAATAAAGAGCAAATACACACGCCTCAACATAATAAACGGTCATATATAAAAAACTCACAGTGAACAACATACTCAATAGAAAAACATTAAAACTTTTCCTTTAAGATCAGGAGCAAGGCAAGAATGACCACTTTCATTACTTCTGTGCAAAATATTGCTGAAAGTTCTAGCCAGAGAAATTGAGCAAGGGAAAGAAATAAAAGACATCCAAATTGTTAAAGAGTAGGTCTAATTATCTGTGTTTACAGATATTATCTTATATGTCGAAAACACTAAAGATTGAACAGAAAACTATTAAAACTAATACATGAAATAAGGAAAGTAGCAGGATACAAAGTCAACGCACAAAACTCATTTTCATTCCTCAACATTAACAATGAACAACTTGAAACTACTAAACAATTTTATTTAAAATTGCACCAAAATATAAAATACTTACAAATTAATGACCAAAGAAGTGAAAGACTTGTACAATAAAATGACAAAAAAATCCGGAAAAAAAATAAAGATATATAAATACATGGAAAACACATTCCATATTTATGTATTGGAAGACTTAATGCTGTTAAAAAATTCTTATTATGCAAAGTATTCTATATGAAAAATACTAATGCACTGCAATTCCTATCTAAATCTCAATGATGATTTTTGGCAGAAATATGAAAAGCCTATCCTAAAATCCATATAGACTCTCAACTGACCCTGAATATCCAACAAAGAGCATTGTAAAAGAAAAAAGCTAGAGGGCTTACACTTTCTGATTTCAAAACTTACTACAAAACTACAATAATCAAAACAGTATGGTCCTGGAATACAATAAACATATAGACCAATGTAGTAGAATAGAAATCCTAGAAATAAACCCTTTGATATATGGTCAAATGATTTTTCCCAAAGGTTCCCTAAAACTATTGAATTGGAGAAGGACAGTCTTTTCAATGGATTGTTCTGGGAAAACTGAATTCATCCAAAGAATGAGCTCAGAACCTTACCCTATATTATCTACAAAAATTAATTCAAAATGGATCAAAGATCTAAACATAAGACCTAAAACTGTAAAAACTCCTAAAGGAAAACATAGGACAAAGACTTTTTGACATTAAATTTCATCATGATGTCTTAGATATAACATCAAAGGCACAGGTAACAAAAGAAAAAAATTGACAAATTGGACTTCCTAAAAATTAAAAAAGTAGTGCATTAAAAGACAATAGGAGTAGAATAAAAAAAGCAACCCACAGAATGGGAGACAATATTTGCAATCATGTATGGAATAAGGGATTAATACCTAGAATATATATAGAATGAATAAAACTCAGCAACAAAGAAACAGTCTGATTAAAATATGAGACAAAAAAAGTAAGTGGACAATAAGCATATGAAAAGATGTTTAACATTATTAATCATTAGGGAAATACAAATCAAAACTACAGTGGGATACCACCTTATGCCCATTAGAATGGCTACTATCAAAAATTAGACAATAAATATTGATGAGGACATGAAGAAATTGGAATCCTGTACAATGTTACTGGGAATGCAAGCTGTGACAAATGCAGCATAAGGCTCCTCAAAAAAATCTAGCATTTGCACTTCTAGGTATATCCAAGAGATTTGAAAACAGAATCTCAAAGATACATGTTCATAGCAACACTACCTGTTCATGTATATCCAGGCTCATAGCAACACTATTCACAATAGCCAGAAGGTGGGAGCAAGCCAATTGTCCATCAATAGCTGAATGAATAAGCAAAATGTTATATAAATGTACAACAGGATACCATTAAGCCTTAAAAAGGAAGGAAATTCTGACATATGCCACAACATGGATGAATGTTAGGGAATCATGCTAAATTAAATCAGTCACAAAAAAGACAAATACTGTATGATTCCATTCATATGAGGAATTTAGAGTAGTCATAGTCATAGAGACAAACATGAGAATGGTTGTTGCCAGGAGCTGGGAGAAGGGAAAAATAGGAAGTTATTTTTTAATGGCTATAGAGTTTCAGTTTTACAAGATGAAAAGTGTTATGTAGATGGTTTTGTCCAGGATATAAAACAGATACTTTTTTCATTAAAAAAAAATCACTGCTAGCATTTTCATTGTGTTTTATACCTTAAAATAAGGTATCACAGAATCTGCTATAAATGTATATAATAAATCTACAGAGGGCTGCTAAACCATGTTTGATGGCATGATCTACAAATGGGTGGATTTTTAAAATAGTTCCTTCTTTGCCCTATATGGGCTTTAATAATTAACCACTTTAAACTGGCATCCACATTTAGTCTTCTGAGTTCAGTGTCTAGATAATGCTACTGAAATAGGGTCATTCCAGGTACTCCGAACTTGTTTGCTGTGGCCATCAGTGAAAGGACTAGGAGAGGTGAAGCCACCTGTTATATTGTAGATTCCAAGGAAGAAACACTGAGAACATATTCGACCTGTTTCTGAGATTTTTGAAAACAGAGATTAGTTTGACAGTAGAATTTATATATGAGCAGAATTAGTAGCCATAATCATTAAGAATACATTCATTTCTTAATTCATTCACTCATTTGGTCACTATCCCAAATGCTTATGAATCATAAAGTATATATTAAGAACATTATTTACAGACATTGTATTCTATTCTAAAAAGCTGTAAATCCAAATCATTAAAGAGATTATAAGTTAATTAGAAATACAGTTTTGAAAAATTAAAGGCTGTTCTATTACCAGGATTATTAGTCCATTTAATTTTTTAAAAAAATTATTCTTTTAAGGCCAGTGAAGGCTCTCATGAAAATCTTTGTATAATGTTCATGCTTGTCATATTCCTAAGATGACTCCTGGGAGTGTTTTTACATTTTGGAATCTTGCATATTTCCAGATAAAGAATGAGTGCCTCTTCTATGAGGATTATCTGCAGTGAAAAAGATCACTGGATTGTAAATGAAGAGTTGAGTTATGATATCGTCTTTATAATAAATTGCTTTGTAACATAAAGAGAGTTCCTTATTTTGTTTAAATTTCCTCAGTAATTAAAGAAGCAAGTTAATGCACATCCTTCTAGTTCTAAAATTCAATGGATCTACTAATTAGAAAAAAATGTGAATCTTTTGGATTTTTCACTCTCCTTGAAAAACTCATCACTTAATGCTCTTCAATAAGTCCCTCTACAAAAAGAGACTATCAGGTAACTAAAAAGTACAGATTTCTGGTATCATCTGTTTTCAGTAAGAGTCAACTGATTAACAAAACCTCCACTGTCATATTCACCTATCTATTTTTCTCTTCATGGCAGAGACCAATAAATTTCATTAAATTAATGTGTTTCTCTCTATTTTCCAGCATTTGTTGTAGTTGCACTATGACAATATAATAATAAATATAAGTAGAAATAATGAGTCACACTGGTTCTGTGCCTGTTAGAGTCCTTGTTTCACCTTTATCTCTTTCTTTTCCTTGCCAAGGAGACATAAGAGGACACATGTCACAAAGGCAAATTTTAGATGACCAGGAAATTTGTTTGGATCTCTGTGTCCTTAGATGGAGGACAGTCTCTATATACCCCAATATACTTTGTATTAGTGAGAAATTAAGTTTAGGTGTGCTAAGCAACTGAGATTTAAGAGTACATTTGTTATTACAGTGTCCCTTAGTTCGTCCTGACTAATATAACCTCTATATTGTGGCTTTTCTATCATAAGCCTCTTCAAAAAATTGAGATGAATTTACAAGACATAATATGCAGATAGTTATATCAGCATTGAATGTTAACGATTTTATGTTATCCCATTTTTCTTATATTTAGAAAAAACTGATCAAAGTTTCTTGGCCTTCCCCTGACTAAAGATATATATTTTCTTTCTAACTGGTTGCCCCGAACAATCATAAAGTTACTACTGTTTGAGCAGGATGACTTCAGAAAATACGATGCTGTTTAAGGGAAGAACAACTCTTTAGATGTAAACTTTGCAGATGATTTTTTGTTTGAAAATATATAGCTATAGTGTTTCATGAACAACATATACATACTGATTTATAAAGTGCATTTTATATGTAAAATATCTATAAGTGAGTGATAGTGTTTAGATGGTTTTCCCTTTCAAATTTCATGTTGAAAGTTTATCCCCAATACTGGAGGTGGGGCCTGGTGGAAGATGTTTAAGTCATGGAAACAGAGCCTTTTTGGTAATGAATGAATTCCCCCTCTGTTAGTTCCTTTGAGAACTGATTGTTGAACAGAGCATAACCCCTCCTGCTAACTCTCACTTGCTCTCTTTCTCCATGTGACATATTGGCTATTCTGGAGCCCTCACCAGAAACAGATGCTGGCAGCATGCTTCTTATACAGACTGCAGAACCATGAGCCAAATAAACCTCTTTTCCTTATAGACTGCTCATCCTTACGTTTTCCTTTATAGCAACACAATTGGATTAAGATATTGAGCTTTTAAACCTCAAATCAATGGATTTTTTTTAAATTATAGAAGGTTGAAAATAGCCATATGAGATCACTTTTACTATATCCAGAAAGATCATTATTTCATGATTTATTATATGTGAGGTATCTAAAAGAGTCACTTGTAGAAGAACAGAATACCATGGTGGTTGCCAAAAACTGTATAGGGAGAGAAAAAGTGTTGCTTATTAATGAGTATAAACTTTCAGTTTTGCAGTATGAACGAGTTCTAGAGATCTGTTGTACAACATTGGGCCCATAGGTAACAATCTTTGCCTTTTAGAAAAAAACTCTACAGTCTTTGGATAATATAAAAGAACCTTTGTAATCTCTGTGGTCATCCTTGATTTCCATCACGCTTCCCTCTCATACCAAGGTTTTAGTCCCACCCAACTTTGTACTAACCTCCTGCCTTTTCACACCTCTATACATTAGCATATGCCCTCTGCATAGATGCTGTTTATTCCTTGTTTGGCAAAAGACATCATCTTCTTTCACTATCTTTCCTACTGCCATTCTCTCTATTGTTACTACCAATTTTCTCATACGCTCCAGGTTCTTTCTTTGTTTATACTTCCAGGGTACATTTACCACACTTCTAATTATGTGACAAAAATTTAAATTAAGTTTTTAGAATATTCTTTACCCTTTCTATTATGACTTCTGGAGAGTAAAGATACCATATCATTCATCCCTGTATCCTGAGACCCAGTCAATGAAAAGTCTTCAAAAATAAATAAAATAATATATTCTTTTACACATATGTTTGATAATAAATTGTTGCTGGTTACTATAAAGGAAGACTGACAACTGGAAATCCCATTTTGGAGAGCAGGGTTTCACTTTATTGAATATGCACTGTCATGAATTTTGACTAGAAATTTTGAGTAGAAAGCATTCTGAAAATTCTATTGGAATTTAAGGATGCAATATTTACTTGTTGCCTGCAGTTCAGATGATTTCCAGTGACTGAGAAGCCATTTGAAATTTGGGGATCAGCCCATGTATTTTATGTAAGAACTTTTTTTTTCCTGCCAATATGCATTTTGATGCTAGCTTTTTAGGCAGGCAAAACTTGAAGCCATAAAATTTCTGACAATAATCTAAGTGACATAGATAGAATGGAGAGATTCTGTCCAGGAAAATACTAGAAGCACCAAGCAGCCATGATTTCCTATGCTAATTATTCTGAAACAGGGCATAAAATGCAGATACTCCTCAACTTATGATAGGATTACTTTCTGATAAACTCATCTCTTCTAATTTATGTGTGTTGCTATAAAGAAATTCCAAGGGCTGGACAACTTGTAAGGAAAAGACGTTTATCTCACAGTTCTGCAGGCTATAAAGAAGGATGGCACTGGTATCCACACCTGGTAAGGGCCTCAGAAGGCTTCTACACATGGTGGAAGGGGAAGGGGAGACAGTGTGTTCAGGGATCACATGGTGAGAGAGGAAGTAAGAAAGAGAGAAGGGGAGGTGACAGGTTTTTTAAAACAACTATTAACAGTTATCTTGGGAACTAACAGAGTGAGAACTCACTCATTACCATGAGGTCAGCACCAAACCATTCTTTAGGGATCTGCCCTCATTTTCAACATGACCGAAACAAATTACTGTAGGCCCCACCTCCAACACTGGGGATCATTTTCAATCTGATGTTTAGTGGGTCGAAAATCCAAACTATAGTACCATCTAAGTAAAATATATCATAAAATTTCACCAATGCTGGCAACATAGAAGACAGTGGCTGATTTATGATAGTTTGACTTACAATTTTTTGATTTCACAGTGGTGCAAAAGCAATAGGCATTCAGTAGAAACAATAACAACATCGTCAGTGGTAACAAGGTCTTCCACTAATGATAGGGTTACATCCAAATAAATCAATTGTAAAGTTGAAAAATTCTCAGTCAGTTAGAGACTATCTGTTTTGATAGCTCCTTGAATGTGTGGCAATGCTAAAGTTCATCTGAGGTAGAACCCATTGTAGGGAACAATGAAATGCATATTTAGATGCTGTCAACTATAGTCGTAGTATATTTCTGGAGGACTTAGATGTTTGGTTGCCAGGGTACTGAGGGGCATTATAATCAAAATTCTCTCTTAAAAATTCATTATAAAGCTACTATAATACCTTGGTGCTCAATACACAATCTGTATTTCCAACCTAGCTAATTATCCTAGCTTATTTTGTGCTGCTATAATACAATACCTGAGAATGAATAGTTTACAATGAACAGAGATTTACTTCTTACAGTTCAGAACCCTAGGAAGTCCAAAGTCAATGGGTACATATCTTCCAGCGGCCTTCTTGCTGTGTCATTCCATGGCAGAAGTTGAAAGGAAAACAGAGCATGTCAGAGACGGAGAGAGAGAGAGAGAGAGAGAGGAAGAGGGAGAGAGTGTGCAAGAGATTGAAGTTGCTGCCTCAAGCAATTGTATAATTGCCATTAACCCATTAATCCATTTATTAAGGTGGAACTTTCATGTGCTAAGCCACCTCCCATTAGGCCCACCTCCCAACACTGCTGCATTGCGTATAAAGTTTCCAACACATGCTTTCTGGGGGACACATTCAAACAATAACACAAATACGCTGACAGTAGCATACGCTACTGTTTATTAACTGGAGCATCGGATAAAGAATTGAATCAGCAATTAGGGATCATTAAAAAAAAAACATAAAAGCAACATTACAATTAGTATGAAATGAGGGAAGAACTGATTTATGCTTCAAGTTTGCACTCACAATAGCACAAATCTGTATTGAATAGAATGGGCTAAATTTCCTTTACCATTTAAATTGTTATTGAATATGAATTGTTAAATTCATATTATTTCTTGGTTTAAGTAAAATATGTTTTTACGTCACTCATTATATATAAAATTTAATGATTTTAAAACTTGTGTACATACTGGTAATCTCTCTGCTGATATGGTGAAGGCCATGACAAAAATCCCTCGTAAAATGCATTCTTTCTCTTAACAAAAACCAGTTGTTTCAACAAATTTTGATAATGAGGGAGCAGAAAAGGGAGTATGTCCTTCAATATAATTAAAGAACCAATCAGTAAACAACAGCTGAATAATATCATTTTGGAATTAAAAAAAAGAATAACTATTTGCATAGTTTTTTGTAGAGAGAGAGTCTCACTGTGATGCCCAGGTTGGAGTCATAGACAGGGTCTCACTATGATGCCCAGGCTATTTACAGCATAGTTCATTGTAGCCTTGAACTCTTGGATCCAAGAAATCTTCCTGACTCAGCCTCCCACGTGGCTGAGACGCCAAGTGCCCATCATTGTATTTAAATATTTTTAATAAGTATGATTTTGCTATCTAAAAATCATAATTTATATCAAGTTAATCAATGAAATTCAATTTTTTGAAAAGAAATAAACCTACTACTTCAAAGAAAATCACTGAAGACATTTAATAATAATCTTGTGTATAATATGATCCAACTTAAAGAAGAGCTTATTGTCCTCTTTTCTTCCACTTAACTTTAATTCATATTCAGGGAGCGTTTGCCTAATACCACCTGAATAAATTATTTAATTTTTCTTAGCTACAGTAGGCAATTATATTTGTTATTTTCTTCCCTAGGAGTGGAAGAAAGAAAAATTATTCTTGTTTTTATATTTTATAATCTTAAAGTATGAAGATATTTTCAATTTATGGAAGCAAAGCAGAAAACATTTATGGAAAGCTAGACATTACATCAAATAAGATATAATCAATGTGAATCACTTTTTTATTTTAATTATTTGAATTCAGTGTGCTTCTTATTGTTAATATGCTGATAATATAATTGCTTGGCTTCATATAATCTCATTGCAACATGTAATATGTCTAACACAATAAGGAAACTATTGAAATTTTATTTAGTTGGAAGTAACCTAGCCCTCACAAAATTAACAAGTAAAAATGACTCTTTTAAAGATAATATAAATGAAACAAGCACATTACCAAAAACGGCAGAGTAACAATTCTTTCACTACAAGTTCTTTCAGCCACAATGTGTGCTGAAAAAATGACAATTTTCAGTGATGAAAAAATAAGTTGAAATTTTCAAGATGTTTTGAAATATGGATTTACAACAATTATAGTAAACATTGAACTTAAGTATGAGTATATTTTATGCTATACATATTATACAATTATAAATATAACATTTTCATCTATTACTACCATTAATATCAAACATAGAAATAAACTAAATTGAGAAGCTGGCATTAAAATTTGTTTATCCACAAATATTGAAGATATTTTAAAATCATGAAGCATGTCTAACTAACCTGATCCTAAAAATATATATATATATTTAGGCCTAATGCAATTTTCATTAAAAAAAAGAATTTTATATTGTTCATTAGTAAATAGAAATAAAATAATTGACATTTATTTGTTTCACTTGGCTTATTTTAATTTCTGTGTGAAAATTGTATGATATACATAAAGCAACATGTTATATAAATCATAGATAATATAATATTTGTTGTGGTGGTACTCAAAGTATTTTATTCCTAAGAATTCAGGTACATTTGTGGTTTTTTCTTAAAAGATAAATATAATGGTTTGTGTATCCATTGGTAGAAAAAGCCAAAAATGGTAGAAAAAATACATAATAATGCCAAGGTAAATGGTGAAGCCAGAGTTCAAATTCAGCTCTCTGAATTCTGAGACTAGACTCCCTATCATTTAATATACAACATCACCGAAAGTCAAGAATCTTAAGTTGCTTTTCAGAACTGTAAATATGTCCCGACTGTCTTTCCAACCCTTGAGGTACTTTCTTATAATTGATAATACACTTTCTGGGAAACATATTATGACAGCAAACAATGTTGCATGTAATGATTTTGGTGATTAGAAGAACTGCTCCTCAATCTACATATAATTCTATTCACACTAAAAATATTTGGGACAGAAATATTCTTTTAAACCTGAAATATGGTGCCTAAGTTATTGTGTAAAAATTGTGTAACTTTTTAAATTTACTGTGTAAATCTGTGTAAAAATTAAAATGGCTTGGTCTATTTCCATTTTCAACCAGCTGTTTCTGTTGAAGAAACAAGGAAGTAATAAAACACACATTAAAAGTAGGCATTGAACAGAAAATCAAACACCGCATGTCCTCACTCATAGGCGAGTGTTGAACAATGAGAACACATGGACACAGGGAAGGTAGCATCACACACTGGGGTCTGTTGAGGGGGACTAGGGGAGGGACAGCAGGGGGTAGGGAGTTGGGGAGGAATAATATGGGGAGAAATGTCAGATATAGGTGACGGGGGGATAGAGGCAGCAAACAACATTGCCATGTTATGTACCTATGCAACAATCCTGCATGTTCTGCACATGTACCCCAGAACTTAAAGTACAATCATATATATATATACATGAAGTATGCAATGAGTTTCTAAAGTTTTGTTTCATTTTGCTTATCAAAGTTACAACTCTAATATTAATCCTTTTGAAGTCTGTAAGCGAAGATTAAAGCACTCTAATATGCTATCTATAGGTGTGCCATAATGAATTATGATCCTTGCTTAATTCCATGGAATGGAAAAGCTCCAGTAAGTAACAAACTGTTAATCAGTGCAGTGGCACAGAAAATCAATCATTGATTCCTGTATTCACACACTGGTTATTTGGTCACATTAGAGAGCAGGCTGAGTGTTGGAATAGAGTCCTAGAAATGATGGATGTAATTGTCAAAACTGCCAGGGTCAATGTATAATGGTCATAAAAGAACCAGCCCAATTCAAGCACCTTCCATTTGTCATTTATGCAATTTGACCCCTAGTTCTCTTTATAATAACATATAAAGGAGAAACAACTGCCATATTCACTCCACTGGAATCTTGTGCACTTTCTGCTATCATCCAGGTCATAGCCTTTCTCAGATTGGGATTATTTATACATAACTTTCCCTTCTCTGAGGGCATTGGGACAATTAATTGAAATATGGATTTAATGAAGATAAAGATAGATCCATGAATCTGTATGTAATTGCCATATTATCATGTAGAATGTTTTGAAATCCTAAATCAGAATATTTCTGATTGATCATCTACTTACTGCTGTAATACAACTTTGACATTGACAGTATTGTGTTGAAAATTATTGCAATAACCAGCATTTCACAGGTGGATATTTCTTATGAAATTTGCAAGTGCTAAAGTGCTGGGTGTACATAAATTAAAAAAAGAAACAAAAAACACTCAAATAAATGCATATTAATGCCATATATATTTTCAATTGGGGAACAATATAAGGGACTTTTATTTATTTTGTTTGAACAATTGGTCTTCTGTGTCAATTGATGAATTCATGGACACTATATCATAGATGAGTTCAGTTACAATTATACATATTATTAATTCTATAGTTTTGTTAAGGCAAACAACTATTTGGAATTCCTGCTTCTTTGTTTTTAGATTTGTGTATATGCAACACTTCCATAAAAGTGTTATCTTACTGGATATTAGCATTAGAATGTAAGCTCCATGAGGACAAACCTTATTCTTGGCCAGATATTAGATTTCTAGAGAATGAGTACATTCTAGAGACTCAGGATTTATCGAAAGAAACAATAAAACAAGAAAAGAGAAAGAAATACAGAAAGTAAAGTGAACACAGAGAGTATAATGCACATTATTTTAAAATTTGTAGATATTGAAGTGATTGGGGGTATTTTCAAAATTATATATACAATTCATTATGATATTATTATCAATGACACTATTATCCACTTTCTGAAACTAAAGCAGCATATATCCTAAGTTACAATAGATATTTATCTGTTTCAAAAACAGTAGTGATCTTATGGAAGATGCAAGTAATATGAAAAAGAAGCAATCATAACTAAAATTATACAACATTGAAAAATACCTCACTGGTTTTCTTCTTCACCTCAAGATAAGCATAGACTTAAAATATACTTCAAAAAACTGTAATAAGAAAAATAGCTCTACAAACTCTAATACTAAATAAAAAATTAGTATTAAGTGACCTAGAATGTAACTTAAATGAAAATGTCACCAACATTCAACAGATAGTTTCTAAATGTCAAAAATAAGCCTGCCACTCGCAAAAAGCTCAGAGGAGCATGGTCCTTTCTCTTCTGAGTGTGCAGTTATAGCAGGCACAGAGATAAATAAGAAATAATAAGTGTGATAACTGCTGTAATAGGTAAATACAGAAAGTATACTAAAAGAAAGGGCAACAATTTTGAAAAACAAAACATTAATAAACAATTGAAACTACAAAAAAGACCATGATTTTAATAAATTTTGCCTTCCTCTTCCTTCCTAAATAAAACAAATGCCTCTGCTTTATTGGTTGACATGATTATAAGGAGATATAACAGCTCTGATTTGTATTACTGAATCTCATTTTCCTCATTTATGAAACAAAAGTTTAAAAATCCTTTTGAAGATCAAATGAGAATATTTGATAATATTGTGTAAACTGTCAAGTACTACACAAATATTAGTCATGTTTCTCAGTTACAGCATGTGTATGTCACACGGTTAATGTAACATTTTCATAAAATAAACCTTGAAATGTCCCTGCTGCTTAATTTTTATTTTGCAACTCTTTTCAGTCATTATTATGTATGATATGCTTTTTAGGGGCACTTGATTTTTAAAGAGAATAAGTGAAAACTGAAAAGAGAAGGACAACGAAATTATGATACTACAGTCATAATAATTTTGTTGATTAATTATACACAGAACTAGATTATATTGCTCCCAAAATATTTTCTGAGAAATTAATTTGAAATGGCTGTACAGTTGTTAAGTTAAACTTTTTTAAAAGCCTAAAGATATAGTTATATTTTCATACAATAAAATAGGGAAAATACAATTCTAGTGCTGCTTGCTCTCACCAGAAATAATCATAACTTTTTAACTGTTCTTTATGTTAAATTGAATTTTTCATTTTTACTACCTAATGTTTTGGATGAGCATGTATTTTTAAATTTATTTCCACACTCTTATTGTACCTGTATGATAAACTGCTGACTTACATTCATACAATAATTATCTTTCCGTTTATTTGTCTGTTCCTAAAGAATCACAGAAATAAAGAATTCTATTTATGGTTGCATTTTTCAGCAACCTTATGTCAGATAATGATGCATATTACTATGGAAATCATATGCAAGTCCAAAGGGAGATGAAGAAGAAGAAAGCAAGCTTTAAAGTCTATACATTCCTAACACTATATTAGGAACTCAGCACTTGCAGTGAAATCAAAGAATGATCACACTCAATTCCATCTCAGACTTAGACTGAAATATGAAACTTCAAAAAGAAAAGAAAGTTAAGAACTTTAAGCTAATCAACATTTTCCAACATAGTTAACATTATTGCTGACTTTATCACAATAGAAGACATAAAGAAAAATACAAGTTTTGTGTAAGCATAAATAAAAATATTTTTCTATCAATTATGACATTCAAGCAATAATAAAGTAAAAGCACAATAAAATGATATATAGAAATTTCTCAGTCACAAAAAATTTAATTAAGCTATTAATCTTATGAAAACCATAAAGAATCCTTCATGAAACTATATTATAAAGTAATTTTTGGCATTCTACTTACTTTTTAAATCATCAATAAATTAAAGAAAATTCTTAAATGTTATTTTTTCAATAACAGTCTTCTACTATAATAATCTTTTTGAAATTAAGCATTTCAAATAAAACATTAAAAACAAATTATGTGGCCTGATTTGAACTTTTGATGAAATCATACTTCTGTATCTATAATAATGTGAAATTAAACTTTTTCCTCACAATGTAGGCCTTTTATAACAAGTGTTATTCTTTTCTTTGACACAAACACTGTGCTATCACACAGTATCCACATACTGTATCCATATATTACATGGCTACCAACAGTAGACTTCAAATAGATGAAAAAATTATGTTTGTGACAAAATTCTAGGAAAGGGAATGGTAAAGTGAGAGAATAATTTCTAACTTTCTAACTCTGGGTCAATGGATTTGGGTACATTTAGATAGACACACATATTTGCACGCTACAAGTGTGCACATGTGTATATATATTTATATGTGTTACCCAAAACATATGGATTGTGTAATCATTTAATCCACAATTTTACATTTATGAAATTTGATAAGGGATTACTTTATCTCTACTTAATTTGATGTAAAGCCAACAAAGTCTCTGTCAACATTCATTTTAATTAATCCAATAATGTTAACTGCTAATAGCTTCATTCTCCTTGTTTCCTGTTGGCAACCAGAAAGGTAATTCTCACTCTAATTTAGCTCTCAGGGTGCCATCCACGAGGGATTGTCACCTTGCTGTGGATTGTGGCCTCTGATCCCACCACTTTCTTCGTATAACAGTCCTACCTTTGCATATTTAAATAACTTTGTACGTGGTTATAAGGATAAAAGCAGTGAAATGTTAGGCTCTGCTGCGAAATGTTCCATTGTTTCTATGTGCTAATTGACCTTTCATGTTACCAAGAAAAACAAACCAATAGGTTTCTTAGTATCCAGTCCAATGCAATCTTTATTATTAACATGCTAAACATGTTTCTTTCAAGGCAATGACACCTAAACACTGCTAGAAGTATCAAAATGACTTCTCATTAATAACCATTATATTAATCACTGTTGCCCAAAACTAGAATCTGACTGCGAAATCCCCTGGTGGAAATTGCTATAATCGTTCAAAGTACAGGAATGAATATTTTTCAGCATAATTACTGCTGTCGTCTTACTGAAAAATATCCCATTAGATGGCAGCTTTTAGTTACGTAAATCGTGTTGATTAATTTTTAATTTCCAGCATTTATATGACATTGCACAAGTAAAGATCTTTGATAATTTAAATGGTTAGCTGAGCAATTATTAAAATAACTCACAGCAATTCAAACATTCATTTACTTACTAGAAGTGCCATACATCATTAACTCCTGATTAAAACAAAGTTGGCAAATTGCAAGTGCTGAACTGATCACTTTGATATGTATTTCATGGTGTTTCATTAAAACTATTTGTGTCATTTATGATGCCTTAGATGCAAAGATAAAACTTTAGTATAAATGTTTCAAAGCAAAGGATCTAAACAATAGTGGCAACATGGCATCTCAACCGTGTGCTCAAGTGCATACCTGTGGCTCTATGCAGGCAATTTAAATGATCTATATCATTACCATTTTTATCTATTCCAGTAACTCTTTTATTTAAAACAAAGTTTCGGTAAGAGAAAAGAGTAAGCTCTTAGTCTAAGTAAGACTTAGTTCTTAGTCTTACTTGTATAATTTATGTTTTCATTGACTTGTCTGAAGCTTCATCTTCACTGTGAATTCTTAGATAACTTTCAGTTTCTTTACATGTAAATTGAGAAGATAACAGTGCTTAGCTCATAATGCTGTGCTATAGGATAATATGACTCAAGAAACATAGATTTGTCTAGATAACACATGGGATGTACTAAGCAATAAATCATCCTCATATCAAATATCTATTATATTTCAAATATATGGCCATAATGAAAAGATAAATGTTTTATACCTGAAAATAAACATCTTTTGGTTCTTAATGTCTCTCTACATTAATATTTACTCCATTTTTATTCAACTTTATAGTTACTATAGCATTCAGTCTGGTATCTAACATAGAATAGATGTTCTCTTACAATTCTTTTAATTGATTCTTTTCTAGCCCAATCTGATATTTTCCTTCCTCTACCCCTCCCTCATGACCACCACCATGCACTTCCCATGTATTTACCTTCCATTTTTAAAGGCAACCTAAATTAACTTTATTTTTAAAAGCACTGAAGGTTTAAATTGTAAGAAATATCAGTCTATATCAATTTTCCACTCTTTGATTAGTACCATCTACTAAACGTACTATAGAAAGTTGACCATTTCCTGTCTGCTTAAATACCTGAAATGGGAAGTACACTGGCATCTATATCAGCAGGTTTTCCATTTTAGACAGCTCTATTTAGAAACCCCCTCTTTGAACTGCCTCCTGATGTAATTAAATCTGTACCCGGAAGATTTTAATCTATATGACATTGTGAATTAAAGATACAGTGAGTCTATTTCTTTACATTTTTAATATTAAATAGAAAGTCTGGGCTATACATTCTCTGAGGAGAATGAAGTTCTAATATTTGCTATTTTTGTGATTCTTTTTTTGACCGTTAGCTACCTCTCTGAAGTGTGTCTACCATGATTAATCTCCAGATCCTTTAACACGGTCATTCTTTAACAAAGTGTGCTTCAGTTTGGTAAGTCATATCAAAATGTGAATCAGAATCAACAACTACAATAATACATTATGCAGATAATAATAGCTACCATTTAATAATGTCTTAAGTACCAGACAATGTTGTAAGGGTTTTGTGTGCATTATTTCATTTAATCTTCACAGCACTTCCTTGAAGTAAGTATGAAGCAGTTTGCTATGCCCTGGTTACTAACTTGTCTGAGTTGCATGAGAATGAACACATTCATGCATAGCAAATTACATGAAGTGGATTGATTGCTTGATAGGCAGCAAGGGAAAACAGAAGTCTAGGATTCAGTGTGAACTGGTGCCCCAGTGCTCAGGCAATTCTGTGGGGTGGATGGAGCCTTTAATGCATGTGCCCAACTTGTACAATAGCTGAGGGTACAAATGGGGCAAAAGGCAGCCTGCTCCAGGTTACATACCTCGATGTCACATAACTCACCTGACCAAAGCATGGCTGTTCAAGCCAGCTTCCCTCTTATCTCAAGATGTTGCATTCCTAGCATGTAGTATAGGTACTCTTTGGAACTACAGATGAGAAAGTGAGAAGAACTGGGTTTGCCCAAGACCACGCAGAGAACTGTCCTGCAGTAATTCTCTTACTGCTTCATTTCATGATGAGAAACTGACCCTTGGAAATCTTGAATTTATCATGAACTTTCCAAAACTCAGGATCAATGAATCTTCTTTTACATTTATTAGCTTTTATTACCTTTCCCATATAGTCTCATTTAAAAATAGTTAACATAAACTTGCTCCCCCTATATTAATTGCTTCATTCTCCTATAATGCCCAAATATTTATTTAAACAAGATTTTAAAACTTACCTTGCATTGTCGAGGTAACTTAAAAATTTAACTATTAAATTCCAGTGAAAGTTCCTACTGTTACTAACTCATAATCTAATTTCTGAAAATAAAATATATTGGTCAATAGTGCCATCTAAAAGTCTGCAGACAAAATTTTTGCAAATAACTTCTATTTTAATAGGCTATATTAACATGATAAGTCTATTTAAGTACAATTTTTCAAACACAGAACACCTTTGTTGGATTAAATGTAACTTAATAAATATTAAGTTATTTATCCAATAACTTAAAAATACTGGGAGTATTTTTCATACTCCCAGAATTAAATGACGCAAATATATATTTACACATCTGTGAAAGTAAATGTTTATTCAGTCTACTTACAGTGCTCAGAACATTTGTCACAATCTGCAGGGGAAAGAGATATATTTTTATAGAGTTAATTTATTTGAAAAGTTACACATGTTGCATAAATCACCTGATCTATTTTTGTAATAAGCAAGGAGATAAAACATGATATTTCTCCAGAAGGTAGAAGACTGAGATTAAATTGGCAATTTTGTTGGCATAATAATGTTTCTTCTTAAGTTAACTTTAGGTTTACTCTTGGTTTAAAATTTAGTATTCAGGAAGCTTAATAATCATCATTTTAAAGTTCTAAATTCACATTGTAACACAGCGGGGAGGGGGTTCGATGGTTGTTCTGCTTAATTTTAAATTCTGAGGTGATAACATTAAAGGAGAAGGTATTCTCATCAGAAATAAAATGAGTGATATATGTAACTTCCATCATCTGTTGGAATAGTCACACATCCTCTGAGATTTTCAGTGTTGTGACCAATTCCCAATTTATCCCTGAGAAGCCTTCCCACAAAGCATCTAAATTGTTGGTCAATACTGAATTTCTAAAATTCACCATTTACTCTTTGCCAGATCACTATGTTCTGCATGATTGTAATATTACAAAAAGGAACCAGGACAAATTATTAAACTTGATGTTTATGCAAAAGTGTGATTTCTGGTCAATAAGAAGATAGAAAATTAGCCAAGGCTGGCAGCTTGTTTTCCAAAATCAATTCTAGTGAAACTGCAAATATGAAACGTAAGTAAGGATTCCAGGAGCTAACAACCATCATCACAAAATAGTCCTTTTGTAAAACCCCCAGAAAGAATAAAGGATGTTTTTATCTAGATATGTGACTGAAACCTGACGAGCAGAATTGCAGGAGAAATCAAGAAGATAGGACAGAGGAAGTCCTTTTAAACTCTGCCATACACATACCAGTGCTGGAATCCTTGAGTTACTTTCAGATCCTAAATGGGTAAACAATTTATTTGAAGATGAATTGACTGATCAACTTCTATAATCACTCCTCCGAATCCTTTAGGGTATAGATTTTTACCTAGGTGTGAGGTCTGATACTAATGCTGTTTCACCATAATGAGTTAAATGTACAGCTCTGCTCATCGTTGTTGCCTGGTAGAGTAGCTTCAAGTAGATAAAATCAACACTGAGACCTACCCCTAGACCTTTATCCCATACTGCAAGGAGAGTGGCTGACACCCCAAGAGAAAATGAGATAAGGGTTGAAAATAACTAAACACTTGCATAAGAAAACCTCCTCAAAAGAACTACATCGAACTGAACAATCTACCTAATCTGTCACTGAGTTACAGAACAGATGGAATACAGATTTAAAATAAGCCCATATCTTCAGGCATGATAATAGCAATATAAGATTACTTTCACCATTCATCCAATGCAAATTAATTTCTGTAGCTTTGGGTTTGCCAAAGCCAAAGAAACAGTAGCAAAATCTTTGTCACTAAAACCAGAGGCAATCTATCATAATCAATGAAACAGAAACAAAACAACACAGTTTTTTGTCTGTTTATTTCATTGCTTTTTGAGCCCTTGCATTTTGAAAGAGTGATGGAGGAGACAGCTGCATTCAAACTTTAATTCTTCTGTAGAATTTTATTTTAAAGTTACTTACAAGTATTACTCAGAAAAATAAATATATATCATACATGATAATCCATAGATTTTCCTCCTCCATCACTGTTTCTTTCTCCTAGTTCTCTTCCTACATCAATGACTTGAAAACATTAGGCAGTTACTTCTGATTCTTCTGAAATATATACTCCACGAGGACAGAAATTTTCTGTGTATTGATTGTAGTTTCACACTGGCATGTTGGAAACTTTCTTCAAATGTCTTGCTCTTCTTGGACACAGGTAGAAACCTGATAAAATAATAGAACTATTCTATGTGCCTTAATAGAAGGTGGAGAGGACATTCTCCCAATGGCAGACATTCTAATATCAGAGTAAGAGAGAAGGCGGAGGGCTCAATAGTTCAATGCATATGTTATACAGACCTATACCTTATTTCTGCTTTTAGGCAAAACTTCTGTTTTCTAGTCTAGAGTCTCTTGGGGATGTTGCAGAGTCCTTCTTGTCTGAATTCCCTTCAGACATTCTGAAGGCTGTGGCTTTAGCTGCTCTTCTGCCATGTAGGTGTCTTTATCTCTCTTATGACATAGAAGTTATTTGTCATTAGCAGTGTACACTTTTTTCTTTTTGTTTCATATTTATTGTTATTTATGAATTCGATGTGGGTCTCAGAAGAGAGAGGGTAGAAAAAACTGTGGTAGGTTTGTCACGCATATTCACAATTTTTATGAAATTTTTTGGATGTAGCCAAGTTTTCTAGTTTTTATGTCACTATTGAGCTGCCATTTTAAAAAGCCATTCTCTCAACCCATCAGCTATGTTCACTTCAATCTCTAATAAGTAGGGAGGGGCATTAGGTTCTTTACAGGACCATCTCAAGCAATGGCAAAGGAAGGGCGGTTAAAAACAAACAAACAAAAAAAAGTTGTGTTTTCTCCTTTTTAAAACACAACGGTAGAGAAGCCAGAGAGCAGTAGGATATGGAGGGTTATGCCTGTCAGTTCCAGGGACTGATGTTTTACATCTAGGTCTATAGGCAACATGTTAAATTTGAAAAACAAGCTGACAATTTTGAAAATGGTTGTATTTTACCATTTCATTAAATAAACAAAAGAAAAAGTAATGAAATATAAAATGGGAATGTGAAAATATAGTCTCAGATTATAGAGGTGTAATAGATTATGCAGCATTTTTTCTTATTTTCTATCTGATTGTAAAAATTTTCTTGGTTGCTTCAAAAAATGGTGATATATAAAAAAGCTACCGAGAAAGAAATTAAAGACGATGAAATGGACAAGTAAATGTGCCATTCACTGTGGTAATATACTGGTAGAGAATAGATTGAGCTCTGATCAGTTAGTAAACAGAAGAAGGCACAGCGAATTTCACAGCTTTTCTAATCAGGAAGAACATAGCCTGCTAGTTACTTAGGGGAGTTATATTTTAAACTTTTTATTGACTTAAAATGTTTCAGATGTCAGCAAATTTCTTACCTGTGAATCAATACTTTCAGAAGAAATACAGTAGGGTTTGTAGGGAAGAAAAATGATTTTTGAGTAAGATAAATATAGTTTTCTTACTGGGCCACATGTCCTCAGAATTCTGTCTTAATTTTTCATCTTTATCGTGAAGGGGTTTAATTGTATGTTGTGTATCTGGCACACAGATTTTAATAAAGGTTGACACATATTCAGAAGCTGAAATACACTACCATCTCCATCATCTTCCCACTCCTCTTGCAGTTTTTCTGTTTTAATCCAAATCTGCATTCCTTTTCCTTAAGGAATTTAGGAAGGTTTAGGTTCCTAAATGTAGGTTTATTGTACAAGGTGCGTTTTAGAGTAATAGGTTAATGAAATAACCTATTACTAAAAAGCTTATTTGTATCTTTTCCTGAGATTGGAAGCACCCACAATTTTTGTGTTAATGCTCACAAATATCAGCAATATAGCATACCCTTCCTTTACATCATATTTAACTATACAATTCCAAATTAAAACAACAGAAAAGTAGAAATGTAGAATTCATGTCAATAAAAATTGCACGTTTTACGAACAAATGTGATCTGAACACATCAACCTGATTTATATGCAGAGATATTCTACAGAGTACAGAAAGAAGGACTAACTACAGTTTCAAGGCACCCTTGAAAATAATTATTCCCATGTCCTCCTTCTGCCCTTTTACTTCTTGGTGGTCTTCAAACATTCTTTTTCTTTAATTGCACCAGAAGTAGTAGGGGGTAAGAAGAAGGGGTAGACAAAGCGATTTTGTGTACAGTTATAGATATAGCCTTTTGTAGTTTAATTTTTGAAACTGCAGCCTTTGGTTCTTTGAATCTATTTACACAGATGTTGGGAAAGACGGCTTGTAACCATCTACCACTGGCCTTGTGGTCACCTTTGCCTTTAAGCAATCTCTGGGAGGTACATTAAAAATGATTGTATTAGACGCCCATTTCTAAGACACCATGTTTTTATTCCACGTTCTCCTTTTGGAATGTAACCTAACCTCATAATCTTTAGACACAGGCATGTTTACTTAGTATTATATGATTAGTTCATTTGGAGACCTGTAGTTTCCTCATGTTAATATCAGAAGTTTATATAATGTATGAGGGATAAGCTAACTGTACACCTATTATGCTACTTTAATATTTCAAAGATGGTGGAATCAAATTTTGACATATAATATCAACAATTAGCAGTAAAGAGAAAATCAATCCTACCTGATTTTAGGTTTCAGACTTTGATATTAGGAAAAATATTTTCAGATGATAACATTGCATAAAACACTAACTGAAATATAAAAGTGCATGAAAATATATCACAATCATTAATGGCAATATTATCAAAAGTTAACAGCATATTTTATTTTCTCTTTTCCACCATTTTGCTATATTGGCTTCTATAAGAACAATTAAGGAGGATGTAATAAAACACAATTTAAGTTTGTCTTTAAAATCTTGTTATCCCTCTCTCCCTCTTTTGACTACACAACAGTAGGTTGTTTCTGATTCTTCTCCTTAGGTATGTATTCTGTTCCTTCAGACTTCGCAGGTGCCCATGTCCTGCTGCTTGCTGCGCCAAATGCTTCACCTTACTAAGAGTTTTTACCTGGTCAGGTGTCATGGCTGCCCAGCTGAAGGATGAACACTAAATTGGATAGGGAGATGTGTACAACATGGTTTTCACCCTCCAAGTCAGAGGTGTTACATATATGATGGCATCAGGGAACCAGCAATAGTGACTAGGCAGTTTCTCTGCTTTAGCAAACTTGGATCTTGCTCTATAACTGGTCAGATGGACCACCTGCTGCTATGCCTAATAACTGCAGCTCAGTTATCTACGTCTTTTCTCACCTTTTTACCAGGAAGGAAGCATTGTCTTTGATTGTCCATCAGGCCTAATCCTTTCTCAGCATGATACTTGTTAGCATAATTGCAGAGAAAGATCCAAAAATGTACATTAGAAGTTGTTCCTTTTTAAAAATGTATATAATTTGAATGAAAAGTTACTGTGTGTATTTCACTAATCTAATAGTTAAGGTTTCTTCCATTATCATCTTTTTCAATCTTTATATTGTCATTATTTGTATGTAATTAGAAACCCTTCTCAACTCTAAGAAACTTTCATAATAATCTTTATTAATGATATCATCATCAAGAGAAGTTTTAGGTAAGATTTTAAAGGCTGTTATCTCCAGAAAAAATGAATTATGAACAATTTCAGTTATTTTGGAATCATCTTTAGTCATATTTGAATTGCTCATGACTTACTTAAAAATAGAATGAAAGAACTTAGTTCTGAGGTCTCTTTCCAACAGAATTATGAAGTCACTGAACGCCTGTTTATTCAAGAGAATAAACTGAGAGTGCCAAGTGTACTTGCCTGTAAAGTGAAGGTGCAGCAAGCTCAAAAAATAGGACAAAATGGGCAGCAAATGTATGCTTGAACAAATAAACTTCTATTTACTAGGATAATTATATATTGAACTTTTAAAAAACAGGGAAAGCCTTAAAATTTTTTATAAATAGAAGGGGAAAAATTATAATTGATAGTTTTAAAAAATATAACTTTCAAGAGTTTAATGTTGATATTCAAGGTAAAACACAAATATTGAAGAAAAAGATTGTACAAATGGAGAATCAAAATATTATATGGTCATTTATCCATGTACTATTATTAATTTGTTAACTTACAGCATTTAGCTTTTGTCTTTCTGTACAAGGGAAATAACACAGTGTCAGAGAGGTAATTGAGGTTATCTGGGGCTTTGTTTGATCCAACTTGTAAGTACGAAAAAATAAATAATAAGGTTAATAAAAGGACTTTAAAAGCTGCAATTGGTGCCCAAGACACATCTTGACAAGTATAAAAATATAATTAAGATTCCTTGGATATTACTGAAGTGAGAAGTTCCTACTACCCTTTTTATATTTCAGTGAAAATGTAATGTACTTTGATAACATTAATTTTGCCAAGGTCTTGTTATTTTTTAATGTTATTGTACAGCTCCTTATGTTTGAAGATACTATTTTCAAAGTCCTAGTTCAAAACAGCTTTTGTTTGAAGCAGAGAATTCCTGGTGTAAACTTCTCTTGTTAGCTTTGCCCAGTGTTTATCATTAACATGGTGGCCATGTCATGAGGCAAAGTAAAAATTCTAAGAAGGTCTTAACCCCAAAAGAGAACACAGTTAACATTTGTTTTCTCCAAGCTAAGAACGTTTTATAAAAATTAAAATAGCCTTACAATTTAAGGTTAGATATCATGAGTTCTTCCTTTTCATTCATGATGGAAAATAACTGCAAATTGAGTGGTTTTTAGTTAACCCATTTCAGACATGCTTTATAATGTAGCTTTGATTTGGAATATTGGAGGATAAATTTACACAAAAAACAGAAACTCTGAATGAACTTGATACTGGTGGGTGAGGGGAGGTCCCCAAACTTGGTGGGACTTCAACCCCAGCCAGTATCCAAGCTCTTGACACCACAGTGAGAAGGATGAGTCAGAAAATAGTGAAAGTAGAGATTCATTGCAAAGTGAAAGTGCACACTCAAGAAAGGGTAGTGTGTGCCTAATCAACAGAGTCGCACGAGGGAGTTTGGGGCTGCTACCTTTACGAGTTTCTTTAACCAAGGTGTGGAATATTCATAAAGATTTTTGGGAAATGGTAGAGATTTCTCAGAACTGTGGTGCCATCCATTTTTATACCAAATATGAATGTTCTCAGACTGTCATGGTGTTGGTGGATGTGTAATTCAGTATGTTAATGAATATATAATGAGGTCCTAGGTGAAACATAGCTCAAATCCAGCACCATGTTGGGTCCAGTTGGTCTTAGCCAACTTGGCCCTCACCCTGGTTTCTGGAGTTTTATCAATTGTGTCTGGTTTATGCAGCTATTTGAACAGAGGGCTTTAGCTAGTCATGTGAAACTGCTGCCTAGGATTTTCTATTCTCCTGCAATCATGGTGTATTTTTCCTGTCTCAAATTCAAATGTGCCTTTCTTACTTTTCTGCTCAGTAAACTGTAGTCTAGGATGTTCTTTTGCTTAATTATTTTTAAGAGTTTTGGTAAACCAGTTTCATTTCCCCCAAATACTTCTGAGAATTTTTGAAAGGCTTATACATGTCTCAGCTAAAATCCTGGCACTGGACCACTGACTGCTCAGCTGCATGTTATTCATTTCTTTCTTTAGGTGAGATCTTACAGGCAGCAACTGCATAGGTCCCCCCACATGGTGTACTAAAGACCAAGATCTAATGTTTAAAACATTTTAAGTCTTAGATATAGCATAAAAGCATTCATAGGATAGAAAACAACAAATTGGACACAAAATATTAAGTCATTTTTAACCCATATTTGTAATCATTTTGTAGTTTTTCTTATCAGAAATTAGAGACTCAGAGAGAAGAAAGAATATCCGTTTTCATCCAGGCTAAACCATCTTCAATATCTGTCTCACTACTTACCTTGTATAAGATCTCCATGTATGAGATCCCATTAAATGTTGCAAAATTCATACAAATGGCCCTAAAAAAATATTAATTTGCAGAGATAAATCCACATTTAAAAATAAAGATTTTCAAAACAAGACGTGATGTGTAGAAATGCCTCATAATGTGGCATAATTACCATAATGAGGAAATGGTAAATGGTCATAATTCAGACAAACTTTGATACTGTTATACAGAGTACTTTTCCTTGAAATCCTACAGTTCTGGCCATCTTCATTCCAGATTTTTTTTTTTTTTTTTTTTTTTTTTTTTTTTTTTTTTTTTTTTTTTTTTTTTTTTTTTTTTTTACCATATCATAATCAATTGGTCCACTAGGTTAGATTTTCCAGGACAGAGTGTTTGACTAAAGAGTCAATAATTCTTAGCAATAGCTTAGAAATTAGTTTGACCAAAGTCTCAAAGATCCCAAGGCCAATCATTAGGGCTCAATCTCAGGCTGTAATAGTGTTTTCTGCAGAACAGTGGCTTTGAGTATACAGATATTTTCATATTTAGAATCTATTGTTGAAAGTCCTGTTTGAAAGTAGGAGTAGTGGCTGCATTTCTCCTTTCATGACAAATTTGACACTCAGGAGATAATAGCCTTATGAGAATAAATAGTATTCTCCATTTTCTTTGGCTGTCTATACCCACATGAAATTAAATATATGAAGGATATTTCAAAACATTCTGGAAAAATAAAATATATATATTAAAAAAAATAAACTTTAGCCAGTATGAGTCTTTGACACCAAAGTTAACCATTTTAACTATACAGTATAAATGTAGTTACAAACAAAATGTATGCATAGGAAAATGTTTCTTGCATTGTACATACTTTCTCCAGTGATGCCCTAGGGACTCCTGTAAAATATGTCATTGGTTGAATTATAACTATAACTTTAATGCAAATGGTAAACTAGAGCACTTTTTAAAATAGGACACATGTACACGTTGTATGGTCTTTCAATTGTACTGTTTCTTTTGTGTGTGTGTATGTCTATGAGTATGTCTATGTAGTTTTAGGTAGTTATAGAGATTAGATATTGGACAAGTAACTAGAAACTAACCAGATTTTCTTTGTTATAAAAAAGAAAATGATTAATTTTAATTGGATTTTTAGTTGAACAGTAAAACTGGGTAATAATTTACCCTATTCGGGGAAAATATGTACTGTGCTTTTCAGACTAAAAGTATTCTTTCTTGAGTGACCCAGTGTTAGCCTTTACTGCAGAAATAGATTTGTTTTGGTAGACCCCTGTAGCCAGCTACCTGCAGAGAGAAAGGAATTTTGCTAGAGAGAATTCTTAATACAGTAGGTAAACATTCTTTCATTTGGTGAAGATTTCACATATGATATTCTCTTACATTCAGCATAATTATAAACTTTTAGTTTTAATATGCTTTCAGAATAAATAAAAAATTATAAAGTTAAAAAGATAATTGTATATCCTTATTGAAAATGTTTAGCCTATTCGAATCTAACAAATCTTCTCTGAAATACCTGAGAATAAGGTGTAAATGACTAAGAAATGAAAATACAGCAGAATGTACCAGATGTTTTTTATGTGTTGACTATACATATATCTTTCTCTGTTAGCTTTTAGTTGCAGACAGAGTGCAGTGTACATAATTTTATTCACAATAGATTGCTATGCATCATATATTCACATATGAATATAATTTCTCTGAAGATTGAAATAGGAAGATAGGAAAAGACAATATGGTATATATGCTGAATTCTATATACAAGTAAATGTGAATAATATAGTTAGATGCTCTCTTCAAGGGGCTTCTTATCATTATCTCACTGGGCCATGTAGGGATTAATTGGTTAAAGTTTGTAGGCTCTTTGAAGCTAGGAAACACTACGGAAGTGCTAAGCATTATCATGGTAACACGAGAGTGAGGCATAAGTGATTTTCAACTTCATCAGCTCTTTGAAATGTGTGTCTAGTCTGATTCACAGTTTTCTCTTACGGTGTTTTATGGATTGCAATGTTCTTATCAGATTTGAAGATGAAATGTGTTCTATTGAAATCATACTAATCTGCACAATCTTTTTTCTATATATTAGTAAAGTGATGTTTCTCAAAATAGAAAACTTGAGATGTTATTTCAAAGGTAATTTAATAAAGTAGAATTTTCACATTAATTATAACTCGTCTATTATCATTTGATTGACTAAGCTGTAGCTCTCTTAATTAGTGCAACTAAAGTCTAGTCTAGTTAATTTGCATAAAGATACTTATTCCCATCTTTTATAGTTTAAAAGACAGGAGACTATTCACTGATTCCATAAAGCTTATATAGATTTTATTAGCATGTTTCAATCATTTATCACTACAATAATGTCAATTCTAAAATGTAATTTTTATTTTTTGTAATTTCTTGGAATTACAGTGGGGACAGAGAAATTTATTTATTTTATTTTATTTATTTTTTTTTTTTGTCACTGATTATTTTTTATTCAAAGCTATCCATACATACAAGTATTTTTTGATCAAACAAAACAATTCCTACAATGTTTATGCATCTGTTCCTTTTGGGCACATTTAGTAGCCTGTCAAATTTCT
>NW_016107345.1:7280123-7314394 GCF_001604975.1 Cebus imitator
TTCTCCCCCTGCTATCCCCCCCCAGCTCCCCACCCCCCACCGTCCCTCCCCTATGTCCCCCCAACTGACCCCAGTGTGTAGTGCTCCCCTCCCTTGGGACAGAGAAATTTAAAAGCAATTACTTCACAAAGCGATTCAAAGTTAAAGTAACTGTTGTTCATTATAAAGTTATTTTGTTTCTGAATAAAATTTTTAAAAGTTATAAATACAAAACAACCTAATAAATACCAATTTAACCTCACTTAGAAATAACAGCTAATAATGCATATCTTGTCCTATTTACGCTACATTTTGTTACAATTGGGATACACCCCCTCAGGATCATTTCCTTTTCTCCATTTCCCGAGGTGCCATTATCATGAACCTGATATTACCTTTATATTTTCATAAATTTATCAAATACATATTTCTAAATAATACTGTTTTGTGATTTTCCTCTTAACATTCTTGTTGTGAGCAACCATTATTGATAGCATAGATCTCAGTCTACTGAATTCCATCATGTTCTTAATGTGTTTATCGAAATGCTACAGTAAAAATCTTTCTCTATGTCTCCAGGTGCACATGTGTGAGAGTTTCAAATGAATATACTAGAAGAATGGCTGGGCTGCAGTGTATATACGGTTTCACTTTGAGGGGACCAAATATCATTATTTGCTCCCAGGAGTACCACTTTATTACTATTGTTCATTCGTCCTAATTGGCTTAATACGTGTCCTGTATTTTTCATTTTTAATGAACCATTATTATAAGTTACATTGATTAAATCCAGAATGGGTTTGTTAAATGTTCATTTTGTTTAATACTTACAGCTATTGTCATGGCTCTACCAGTATGTGAGCAAAATGAAATATTAACAGAATTGACTTCAATAGGGGGTTAAGTCTGAAAATTAACTTTTTCTTCCTGACCTATTTCACACTAAACATAGATAATGATTCTATTTCCAGGACAGCATGCAGAGTACTTGATAATAAACCAACATGCACTGAATCAGTGGTGGCTAAGGATGGCTAACTTTTTCCAATCTTGTATGGTGATGGAGGAAGTAGTTGACATACTTTCTGATGTGGTCCACTAACATGAAACTGCCAGACCATCATATGGTGGGTTTGGGAAAAATGAAAGAAGTAATAGGCTAGATATATGTAAATGATGTGCTGTAAATAGACCCTGAAGATGCAGAGAGGAGTTAATTACTCTGGCTACAGTGGTTTTGTCATCTCTCATATCCCTACAACTGTTTATTTGTAAGTTGCTTGGTAATGACTACGTTTTAAAAAATAATCTGTTACAGCAGCAATGACCTAAAATATGCAAGTACATATTTAGTTAAAACTTACTGAATTTTCCTTTCAATCCAATCATGAATTGAAAAATGCCAATAAATATATTGTACAATCATAAAACTCGTACAGTATGTTTGTTGTAATTTTCAATTCAATCCAGGATTGGGACCACAAGGCTAACAATGATATCCTGAAATCCAGAAGATAGAAAGCTGAGGGGGAAAAACTGCTGTTATTTCAATAGTGAATACTTAGCTACGTTAAGAAAACTATGCCTGAAGATGACATTTTCACAGATTTAATATGTGAACTTGGATAAAGTAAGCATATAACACTGAGAAGCATGGCTTTGTATTTAAATTACTGTTTTTAAAATAAATTGTGTGCATTTTAATTAATCTAATTTTTTCTGCATTTATGAAATATATGCATCAATAATTGTTAGTGTGTTAGCTCCATTAGCAACAGAAGAAATTTCTTATTTATTTTATTTTATTTTTATAGTTACACTTTAAATTCTGGGGTACACATGCAGAATGTGAAAGTTGGCTACATAGGTATACATATGCCATTTTGGTTTGCTGCATCCATCCCCCTGTCATCTACATTAGGTATTCCTCCTAATGTTATCCCTCCCCAATGCCCCCACTCCCTGCTATCCCTCCCCTAGCCTCCCCAACTCCCAACAGGCCCCAATGTGTGATGTTCCCCTCCATGTGTTCTCATTGTTCAACACCCACTTTTGAGTGCAAACATGCAGCGTTTGGTTTTCTGTTCTTGTGTCAGTTTGCTGAGAATGATGGTTTCCACTTCATTCATATCCCTGAAAAGGACATGAACTCATCCTTTTTTATGGCTGCACAGTATTTCATGGTGTATATATGTGCTACTTTTTCTTTATCTGGTCTATCACTTATGGGCATTTGGGTTGGTTCCAGGTCTTTGCTATTGTAAACAGTGCTGCAATGAACATTCGTGTGCACGTGTCCTTATAGTAGAACGATATGTAATCCTTTGGATATATACCCAGTAATGGGATTGCTGGGTCAAATGGAATTTCTATTTCTAGGTCCTTGAGGAATCGCCACACTGTCTTCCACAATGGTTGAACTAATTTACACTCCCACCAACAGTGCAAAAGTGTTCCTATTTCTCCACATCCTCTCCAGCATCTGTTGTCTCCAGATTTTTTAATGATTGCCATTCCAACTGGCGTGAGATGGTATCTCAATGTAGTTTTGATTTGCATTTCTCTGATGACCAGTGATGATGAGCATTTTTTCATATGTTTGCTGGACTCATGTATGTCTTCTTTTGTAAAGTGTCTGTTCATATCCTTTGCCCACTTTTCAATGGGCTTGTTAGTTTATTTCTTGTAAATCTGTTTTAGTTCTTTGTAAATTCTGGATATCAGCCCTTTGTCAGATGGGTAAACTGCAAAATTTTTCTCCCATTCTGTTGGTTGCCGAATTCACTCTAATGACTGTTTCTTTTGCTGTGCAGAAGCTGTGGAGTTTGATTAGGTCCCATTTGTCTATTTTGGCTTTTGTTGTCAATGCTTTTGGTGTTTTGGTCATGAAGTCCTTGCCTACACCTATGTCCTGAATGGTTTTGCCTAGATTTTCTTCTAGGGTTTTTATGGTGTTAGGTCTTATGTTTTAGTCTTTAATCCATCTGGAGTTAATGTTAGTGTAAGGTGTCAGGAAGGGGTCCAGTTTCTGCTTTCTGCACATGGCTAGCCAGCTTTATTGAACAGGGAATCCTTTCCCCATTGCTTGCTAATTTTAATTTTCAAATGATAAATATAAAGAAGTTATTTTTCTGTTTTGCTTCAAGGTAAGTAATTTTGGTTTTACATTTTTGAAGGCTTTTCTTTTCTTTTTTTTTGAGACAGAGTCTCATTCTGTTGCCCAGGCTGGAGTGCAGTGGTGTCATCTCAGAGTGTAGTTTATGCACAAATCTATGTCTTCAGTTCAAGAACAGCCTGGCCAAGATGTTGAAACCCCGGGGTTTCTACTAACCTCGTGATCCACCTGTCTCAGCCTCCCAAAAGGCTGGGATTACAAAGTGTGAGCCACCGCGCCAGGCTGAAGGATTATATTTTCAAAAACGGTTTGAAGAAAACTATTTTATAGGCCCATCAATATAGTAAAACCTATTTGTGAGTAAATAATATATTAAATATGAAATAATTTTGTGTATTTTAGTACTTTTTTATTCTAAAAATGTTTCAGTTTTAACAATGAAGTTTTTTAGTCACCCTAACTTTACTAAATATTGTCAAATCAAGTAGTTCTGTGGATTGATGGAACAAACTTACTCTTCCTTACATCTGTGACTGCACTTGGCATTATTATTTTAATAGTAGTCAAGCTAATGAATGAAATTTGGAACTTCATGTGGTTTTGATTTATATCCTCTGATTACTAATGAGCTCCAGCATCTAGTCATGTTTTATTGGTCATTTGACTTTCCTCTTTTCTGAAATCGATCCAACTATTAACCTGTCCTGCTTTCTTCTACTGGGTTAGATTGTCTATATTTATTGTTGCGTATTTGTAAGAGTTTTTTTTTTTAATTTTTTTGGACATTGATACTTTTATATATTTTTTTAATAGTGTTTTTCTGGAGTTTTAAAAATCCCAGGATAATTTTTAGAACTTATGATATGAAGATTTTCAACAAGCCAACACAGAAATTATTTGGTGGCTATAATGCTAACTTCAAATTAATGAAAAAATTTTGCCATTTTAGAAAACATACTTAAAAGGTATTTATTGAAAGTGCTAAAGTGCTCAATTCTATCCTTTTAATAAGTGTTGCATTTAAATAGTCATTTTAACAAAATCCTTTACCCTTACAGTAAGAACCAATTATTAAATGTTTTAAATTACCTAGCTCCTGGATGGTTTACCAAATATTTCACAATTGTCATTTTGGTAATAATCACTTAGCATACTTATTAAACTGCTAGTTCTCCAGGTTTCATTTCAGATTACTGAACCAGGATTTTGAAGGAAAATACCTAGAAATATTTGAAATTTTTTTAAGAATAACATTCCTATTTGGTGATGTTTGGACAACTCTGCTTTGAAACATAGGAGAAAGTAAAAAACAAAAACAGAAACACGAAAAAACAATGAAAAGCAATTAAGGAGTCAGGAAAAAACATCTTATCTTTTCCTTACCCCCACCTTCTCAAATCATCTGCCTTTATTTTCTTTTTCATTCTTGGTAAATACTACTCCAACTATTTAGCATTTCACAGGCATAAGAAACCTGTTAGATAGCAATTTAGCAAAAAGGAAGAAACCTATTTCTAAACATTTTCTTTAGGACCATAACATTTCTAAAGACACACTTGTGTGTCAGTTAATGTTATATCTTGCTATAAAATAACAGTATTTAACAAAAATATTTTGCCACTGTGGCAAATTACCTCCTGTAAATGTTCCACTGAAACTAAGATTATATTGAAAATTTGGAGACTGACATTTTGAATTTCACATATTCATGGAAGATTGGAAAGCATCTTCAGATGTCAGAGGCTATAATAAGAAGAGTTATTACTCTTATTAACTTCCAAATTGTTTTGTGTTAAAGCAGATGTGCAGGCATTGGACAAAAAGGTAGGCCACTGAAGCATAACTGTGGTTAAAGTTGAAAAAGATTTGGTTGAAACTGCACATGGTAATATCTTCCCAGAAAATTTAAACCTTGGCGCAGCTGGGAGATGTTCACAAAAAGGATATTTCTGATTCTATGATTCTCTAGCAGGTTCTCCAAGGGAGATAATACAATATTGTGGGAAGAGGCAGTTTTGTAATCTGACATCAGACTTTAAGAGAACTGTTTTGAGACCCAAATTTCAACTGTATGAAGTGGGTTCTAAAATATCAACTACCTGAGAGTGTAGTTATAAAGGTCATATAATGACAATTGATTCTATTTGCCTTGTACTTTGCCCTAAAACAAAGTCATCATTTAACTTATTTAGTAGTTTCATGTGGTTTCTTTTGGTGTTTTTGTTTGTTTGTTTGTTTGTTTGAGATGAAGTCTCACTCCGTGGCCCATGCTAGTACAATCTCAGCTCATTGCAACCTCTGCTTCCTGGGTTCAAGCAATTCTCCTACCACAGCCTCCCAACTAACTGGGATTATAGGCATGGTCGCCACACCAACTAATTTATGTGTGTGTGTGTGTGTGTGTGTGCACGCGCGTGTGTGTGAATGTGTGTGTTTAGTAGAGATGGAGTTTTGCCATCTTGGTTAGGCTGGTCTCAAACTTCTGACCTCAAGTGATCCGCCTGTCTCAGCCTTCCAAAGTGCTGGGATTATAGGCCTGAACCACTGTGACTTGACCTCATGTGAGCATTTTTTAAGAAACATTTTTTCTGGTGACAAAGAAAAGAATAGTAATTCTGATAGAGTATGGTACTTACTCCGGCATGACATTGCAGAGCTCCAGCTGGTCTGTAAAGAAACTGAGATGGATTGCTAAAAGAAAAAAAAAGGTGGATAATTTCAGGTTATTTATTTTCTAAGTCTCTCTCTCAACATATTTATATACATAATATATATATTATATACTATATATAATATAGTATTTTCTGTCTATATATTGTATATAGATATTATATATAATATATAGATAGATAGATATAATATATAATATATTATATCTATCAATCTATATATCTATCTATATATATAGTATATATAGATATTATATATCTTTATATACTATATATATTATATATATAATATATATAGTCTCTTTCTAAGTCTCTCTATATTATACTATATATAATATATATTATATATATTGAGAGAGACTTAGAAAATAAATATGTGTATATATATACTATATATGTAGTGTGTGTGTGCGTGTGTGTGTGTGTATATGTATGTATGTGTATATATATATATATATATATATATATATATATATAAAACGTATATTTGAGATGGACTCTTACTGTTGCCCAGGATGGAGTGCAGTCACCATGTGATCTTGGCTCACTGCAACCTCCACCTCCTGGATTCAAGCAATTCTTCTGCCTCAGCCTCCCCAGTAGCTGGTACTACAGGTGCCTGCCACCATGCCTGACTAATTCTGTATTTTTAGTAGAGATGGGTTTTCACCATGTTGGCTGGGCTGGTCTAGAATTCCTGACCTCAAGTGATCTTCCTATCTCACCCTCCCAAAGTACTGGCGTTACAGGCGTGAGTCACTGTGCCTGGCCTAAGTCTATACAATTCTTGGGAAGGACGCACAGCCTGTGAAGAGTTGAATGTGAAGCATAAAGAGTCATTGAGAACAGGCTGCCTCAAGGATCATCCACTACATTTCTAGCTTGAAGTATAGGGTATTTGGTGCTGTGAACTCCTGAAGTAGTAAAACACTTCAGGAGGAAACAGGTTTTGAGGATGAAATAAAGGTTTGGTTTTGATATGTGATGAAGTAAAGCAGGCAGACGGATATGCCAAGTCTGAAGGTCAGAGCAAAGATCTGGCCTGGAGATAGAAATTTGTTAATGGTCAGCATAAAAAGCGTGTTTAAGCCCCCTCCCCCTCCCCCAAAAAACATGGTGGCTCACACCTGTGATCCCAGCACTTTGGGAAGCCGAGGCAGGTGGATCATAAAGTCAAGAGATGGAGACCATCCCGACCAACATGGTGAAACCCCCTCTCTACTAAAAGTACAAAAATTAACTGGGCATGGTGGCACGCACCTGTAGATGCAAGTATTCAGGAGGCTGAGGCCGGAGAATCACTGCACCCAGGAGGCGGAGGTTACAGCATGCTGAGAGGGCCTGCTGCACTCCAGCCTGGAGACAGAGCGAGACTCTGTTTCAAAAAAAATAAAAAGCACAGAGGATCCATAACTGAGATCTGAACAATTTCAACACCTGGAGATGTAGTAAAAGAGCCAATAAAATACATGCCAAGTTCATATTAAAATTAATGGGAAAAGACAAACTACTCAGTGAGAGATATTCAGACAACTAGCTATTAGCTAGCTAATTTTTGGGGAAAAACATTATAAGGGATTCTTGGTCAGGTATCCAAACATAAAAAATAAAAAAAAAAAAATCACTCACATGCTAGAAGTAAATATATGAAATTAGATTATTTTAATGGCAATATTATATAGACACAAACAAAATAATTACTCCAAAATAAATTAATAGACAATATGTTTTCTATCACTGTCTTGCTTGTCTTCTCAATTTATTCCTGTGTCACTTTAACTCACTATATAATGACTCCTCTTAATCCAATTATTTTTAATTTAACACTCCATTTGTTTTTAATAAGTGCAATATTACATTTCTCAATAGAGGAGAAATGTAGAATTTGGCCTGTTGTATTTGAAACACCTTTGCTTTTCAGAGTTGGGCTTCTGGAATGTGGTTAATTTAAGTATTCTCATCAGGCCTTTATTTTTCAGATTTCTGTGATTGCTTCTCCAAAATGACCAGTGTCTGAAGGTGATGACTGTAATAAAATTAAAATTATGCAGGCTTTTAAGAAAATTATGTGTAAGTAAATTTGAAGCTCTAAATTTGAGGCCTATTTTAAACATGCTTTCATCTGAATTCTCTATTCACTTTTCCCAGAACTGCAATCTTTTTTTACTTCAGACCAGATATTACAATTAAGAATATTGTAATATTGAGACTCTTATCTGAACAAATAGAGACTGCAGGAAAACTTTCAATAGTTAAAAGCATTTGCTGATGTCTCAATATGAAATTTTGTCAGAGCAAAATTGTGACACAGAAAGTATGAATGTCTTTTATACACTTTCTTCCTTCCAGATGTCTCCTTTCCTTTCCCTGGTACCTAGTGTCTTTAGCTCAGGCAACTGAAATAATTTTTTAAATGTTAATTTACTGATAACATTATATGATACACTTTCCTGAGGATAGATTCTATTGAAGAGTATTCCAATGCACTTGCCAGCACTAAAACCAAAGGAAAAAAATCACTTGTGGAAGAATCCCAAAGTTCTCTGACAATATTTCAGAAGAGATATTTTTAGGGTGGCATTCTTAGATTCATTCTACATTTTAACTAGCATTTTAAAATTGTAAATGTATAGAGGAAACGAAAGAAAAAAAAAACAAAACTAGAGAATACCAAATAGTACTTGAGCCCAGATTTCTAACTCTCCCTTCTGAAGTTGTCCCTAATCCAAGTTTGTTTAATTTCTTAGAAATATATATATTAAAATAAATGCTTTTAAGTTAAAAATGAGTGTATACTCTATATGCTATTCTGTACCTAACTTATATCTTCTAATAATACTTTAATCAACAAAGGGCAACTTTGTTCTCCTTAATAACATGAATGGACTATTCTCTATATTTGCCATTTTGTAGATGTACAATACTTTATTTAAAAGTTCCTTCTTTCATGATAAACAATTATGTCATTTCAAGGCTTTTGCTATAACAAACAATAACAAAGTAAAATCTTGTACAGACATCTTTGTATACATGTGTGAGTATATTTGAATGCTTTAATTTTTATTTTCTTTGATGTATGGATTCATAAAATTCCTGAGAACTGCTTTATGGGCTTTTTAATTTTTCAAATAAATGAGCACTTAAATCATTTGCAATTGACTTCCAACCTAATTGCTTGAGGTCAAAGAACTTGTGGTATTTAAGATGCTGATTATTTGACATTTGTTAAGACTTGCTTACATACTAGTATGTGACCAAATGTAAAATAGTAACAGTAAAGTTTTATTTGTGGTTGAGAAAAGTATTCTTTCTCAAATTATTGTATTTGGAAGTTGATATATACCAATTAGAATAAGTTTGTTTATTTAATTTTTCAAAACTTGTTTTTTAATGATTTTTATTACCTTGACATCAATCTTCAAGAAATTTTTATGGAAATAATCCATTTTTGGGTTGTATTAGTCTGGATTCTACAGAGTAGGAGAAACAATATTATGTATGTACATGTGTATATATGTATATGCATGTATATCTGTGCACACATATACACAAGGCTTCACTGTTGTATACGTGTGTGTGTATATATGTGTGTATGTATATATATACATACACACATATATACATACACACACACACATACAGAAAGAAAGAAAGAGAAAGAAAGAAAGAAAGAAAGAAAAAGAAAGAAAGAAAGAAAGAAAGAAAGAAAGAAAGAAAGAAAGAAAGAAAGAAAGAAAGAAAGAAAGAAAGAAAGGAAAGAAAGAAAAAGAAAGAGAGAAAGAAAGGGAGGGTATAAAAAATTGGTTAATGCAGTTACGGAGGCTGACAAGTTCTAAGATCTATGGTTTGCAGATTGGAGATCCAGAAGAACTGATAGTTCTAGTCTGAGTTCAAAGACCTGAGAACCAGAACGGCCAATAATGTGGTTCCAGTTTGAAGACTGGCAACCTCAAGATCCGAGAAGAGCCAAGGTTTTAGTTTGAGCCTAAAGGCATAAAAACACAAAGTTCCAGCTCAAAGACAGTCAGCCAGGGGAAATTTCCCGTAATTTTATCCTTTTTGTTCTACCCAAATCTTAAACTGATTGCATAAACCTCACCCACATGGTGAGAGGAATCTGCTTTACTCTGTCTATGAAGTAAAATGTTAATCTCATCCAGAAATATCCTCACAGACACAACAGAATAATGTTTGATCAAATGTCCTGGCACCCAGTGGACCAGTCAAACTGACACATAAAATCACCAAAAGGATGAATTAAAAAATTATACCTGAAGTTTTATCATTTTTGAGTATATACATGTGGTTATTTTATTAGGTGCACACAAATTTTAAATAACTATCTTCTTGTTGAAGAAAGACTTCCATGATGGAGTTGCCTTCTCTATTTTTAAAAATTACTATTTTTGTATTAAAACCTACCTTTTATAAAGTTAACATAAACATACCATCTTTCTTTTGGTTAATATTTACCTAGCTTATCTCTTTTTATCCTTTTACTTTCAGTCCCTATGTTTTGGTGCATTAGACTTCTCTCTTCTAAATATTATTTAGCTGAAATTTAATGAATGAGTATAGACCATTTAAATTATTAAGATTATTGATATGTTGGGACTTATTTCTATCAACTGGCTTTTTTGATATACACACTCCATTTATTACCTAATAGTGGCAAGCAGACTTTCCCCCATTTTCATTGTTGTTTCCTTTTAATATGATACTTTTAAGAATGTTCCAAGGTATGAAAAATTATATTATAAATATCCATGTACATGTACTACAGATGTTGAAGAAATGAGTCACACAAGAAAGGGCATGATATCAGTAAACAGACTACCTACCTTCAAAATCTAGCTTTATGTGAACTTTGGCAAGCCACTTAAACTTTCTTTGTCTCACTCTCCTGATCTACAAAATCAGCATTGTATAATACTATCTCATAGATTTTATCATTAGAATTAAATTAAGCAATATTTTAAAGCATGTACAACAGTGACTGCCACATACTAAATATGTGTTTATTAAACATAATACAGTAATTAAAGATTAATATTTTTCCATATCAGTTAATTTCTCTTAGAAATCAAAAAAGTAAATAAATATTATGGAAGTAGTGAAAGCTGTACACTACCTCCAAACTTTTTTCATTTTTTTTCTCCAGAGGTAATCATTATTCTGAGTTTGGTGTGTATTTCTCCCACTTATATTTTTATACAGTAAATATTCATCCATAGAAAATATATACTATTGCTTTGGAGGCATTTAAAGAGTACATAAACATTTCATACCATATGTATCCCTTTGCAATTTACTTTTTAAACTTATTCCTATACTTTTGAAATTGCAGATGTTTATACTTACTGTACTTTGCCCATTTTAACTACTGTATTACATTGCATTATCAAATTTACCAAGTATGACCAAACTATTCTCTGAAGTGACCATGTCAATTCACAGCAGCAATGACCTAAGGCTCATGCCTCCTCATACCCTTGTCAACACTTGACTGTATTAGACTTTTAAATTTTTGTCAATATCATAGATAAAAAATGGCATTTTATTGTAGTTTTAATTTTCTTTCCATGTATTTATTGACCATTCAGCTTGTTTCCTCTGTGAAGTACCTGTTCATATCCTTCTCTCTTGTTCTATATTTTAGCTTTTATCTTATAGATTTACAGGTTTTATTTTATTTCAGACTAACTCTTTGTGCTATAGATATCTCTTTTCAATTAGTGATATAATTAACTTATTTTTTCATGGTGTCTTTTGTCAAGATTTTAATTTTAGTATATATACTTTAAAAAATTTTATTTTTATTAAGGCCTTTGAAATCTTATTAACAATATTCTTCTGATATAAATTATCCTTTAATATTTTCTTCTAGCAATTTGGCAGCTTTGCCTTTTACATATATTTTTAAAATCATCTGCAATTTACTCCTGTGTATACTGTGATATAGTGATTTATTTGTATCTGTCATTAAAAAATGTGTTTAGTCAATTGTGCCTTCAATTTTTTTCTCACGATATTATTTAATAGTCCATTATTTCAGCATTGTTTAGGCTGTAACTTTTGTCATTATATGTGTACTTATTTTTGGGTTATTAGGTTCTAATTGCAATAGTTTGTTCTATACTATAGTATTTAGAAATAGCTCTATAGAAGTGTTCACTATTAGGCAGATTGTGTCCCCTTTTCCTTCCTTCTCTTCAACAACATCTTTGTCTCCTTCTTTTTCTAAAGGTGGCTGAATTAACCTTCGCTCTTTTCAATTCCTAATTTAGGACCAGCTTGTCAGTGTTCACGATGCATCTTGCTGTAATTTTTATTATTATTGCCTAAATTTATATGTTAATTTAGAGAAAGATGTTTTATTATGTACATATTTTAACAATTGCCCAGTATACCTCTTTATGCATATTTAGGATTTCCTTTATTATGTCTTTTAACAAAATTTAATTACTTTCCTTGAAAGTCTTGTTTGTTTTTTGCTACATTCCTCTTTATATAACTGATAATTTTGTTTGTTCTTGTAAACTGTGTCAATTAAAACGTGGATGTTAAAACTAATTCCTAATGATACAAATAATGATAATAGATATTTATTAATGTTCCATTTCTCTAAACTCTTATTTTTACTGATAAACTATTTTTCTTTTAAATTGTCTATATAACCAATTATGTCTTATTTTCTGCAAATAATTTATTCTACCTTTCTTTTATTTTAACATGTTACAATACTATATTTTATGTCACATTATGTTTATTAGGATCTCCCAAATAATGTTAAATAGAAGTGTTGATACTGGGAGTCTTCGTTGTATTCCAGATTTTCAATAAAAGATTCTTAAAGATTTATTATTAAGGTGTGGTATTTAATGTGAATTTTTGATAAATTTTATCATTTGGTTAAAGAAGTTCTCATCCAGTCCTAGGTGGCTAAGGATTTTTACTTGACTTAATTTTAACTTAAATATTTGACAATTTTATCAAGAGCTTTTTTCCTGCGTGGGGTGAGATGGCAACATAACTTTTTCTTTATTCTGTTTAATGCAATAAAATATAGAGTTTTCTAAAGTTTGCTAATCCTAAAACCATACCCCACCATTGCCTGTGTAGAGATGCACCTTCTAATAGCACAATGAGTATTTTGTTGATTTTATGTATTGCTGCAGTTATCTTGATATGTTTTAGGTACTGATTCTGATTCATGAATGGTTCTATGTGTGATTTTCCTATTTCTCAAATTGGTTTTGGTGAGTAGATTTTCTGAAAGTTGTTCATTTCAACAAAATTACAATTTATCAGCATTAGATGGTCATAGTATATGTTTAGATGAAAAAAAACTTGTATTTTTTGTCATTCTTAATTTATTTTTTCTTTTTCTTTTTCTTCTGTGGATTTGCTTGAGAAGCGTCTATTTTACTCATCTTTCTGAAGAAGCAGTTTTCGGTTCTCTTGGTCCTTTCTGTTTTTGGTTCCATTTTAGGAATTTCGGTTCACTATGTATTATCTTCTTTCTCCTGCTTTCTTTGAGTTTAGTCTCTTATTATTTTTAAACTTTTTTAAGAATGGAAAAATAGATAATGGATTTTCACTCCATTTTTCTTTTAAAAATATTAACTTAAAGCCTTAAAATTGACTTGTATTACAGCTTGTCAGAAAACATAAGTTTAAATAAAGTGTTTATTTTGTCTTTCATTTTTATTTTCCAATTTCCTTAATCCTTAAGACATTTAATTGCATATATGCTATATATTTTTAAAATGTATATTTTAAAATACAGATTATACTGTTTGTCTAGAGTAGGACTGTTCCTTAAATATTTCATGTTTCCTTACAAGATTATGGGTTTTCTAATGGTTTGTTTTCAATTATATTGTTTAAAACTGTGTTTTTACAAATATTTTCCATATGCATCTATCAATCACTGAGAGATTTGTTAAACTTTCCACTTTGAAGTTGTATTTGTAACTTTTTTGAATAGTACTCTAAATTCATTTAAATATATTTTGAGTCTATTTTATGGCTTAAGTAATAAAGACCCTATCCTTGAAAGATGAATTTTATATTTAAAATATTTTGTCTAATATTATACAAGGTAGTGGAAACTACCTTCTTTTCTACAATATATACACATTTTTATATGTCCAGGTGTTCTGATTTTTTCATATTTGTGTTTCATTATGGTTTAGTTATATTTTTGTGGTTATTTCTGTCTGTAACTTTAGGTTTCTTTTTCTTCTCCCTTCTTGCTTTCTGTTTACTACCTTGGTGCAAAAGTAATTGCAGTTTTTGTCATTGAAAATAATGGTAAGGACTGCAATTACTTTTGCACAAAGCTATTCCTTTATTTTCTCTGCTTATTTAAATAATGTTTATTCTATGTCTGTATACTTAGTGACTTCACCTAATTTTTAAAATAGCCCCAAATTATACAAGGCCTCAGAATCATTTAATTGTGATTATGCCTTCTAATCAAATTGTTTAGAATTTTAACTGTACCTTATATACATTGCTGAATTATTCATTGTTAGTGTTATTGTTTTCTTGGTTATTGCTAGCTTAGGTTTATCTACTTCTTTATCAATTTCTTTGCTCACCTTACTACTTGCATTTTTCCTTTTGTGTGATATAGCTTCCTTCCTGAAACATATTTTTTTCTTTTACTATACTTTAAGTTCTGGGGTACATGTGCAGATCGTGCAGGATTGTTACATAGCTATATGCATGCCATGGTGGTTTGCTACATCCATTCTCTGTCATCTACATTAGGTATTTCTCCTAATGTTATCTCCCCCCAATCTCCCCACCTCCTGCTATCCAGCCCCTAGCTTTCCTACTCCGCAACAGGCCCCGGTGTGTGATATTCTCCTCCATGTATCCATGTATTCTCATTGTTCAGCACCCACTTATGAGTGAGAACATGTGGTGTTTGGTTTTCCATTTTTGTGTCAGTTTGCTGAGAATTATGTTTTCCAGATTCATCCATGTCCCTGCAAAGGACATGAACTTATCTGATTTTATGGCTACATACCATTACATGGTATATATGTGCCACATTCAGTCTATTATTGATGGGCATTTGGGTTGGTTCCAAGTCTTTGCTATTGTAAACACTGCCACAATGAACATACCTGTGCGTGTGTCTTTATAATAGAACCACTTATAATCCTTTGGGTATGTACCCAGTAATAGGATTGCTTGGTTAAATGGAATTTCTATTTATAGATCCTTAAAAATCACTACACTGTCTTCTACAATGGTTGAACTAATTTACACTCCCACCAACAGTGCAAAAGCATTCCTATTTCTCCATATCCTCTCCAGCATCTGTTGTCTCCAGATTTTTTAATGATCGCCATTGTAACTGGCATGATATGGTATCTCAATGTGGTTTTGATTTGCATTTCTCTAATGACCAGTGATGAGATTTTTTTCATGTTTGTTAGCTGCATAAATGTCTTCTTTTGAAAAGTGTCTGTTGATAACCTTTGCCCACTTTTTGATGGGGTTATTTTTTTTTTCTTGTAAATTTGTTTAAGTTCTTTGTAGATTCTGGATATTAGCCCTTTGTCAGATGGGTAGATTGCAAAAAATTTTCCCATTCTGTTGGTTGCTGGTTCACTCTAATGATAGTTTCTTTTGATGTGCAGAAGCTTTGGAGTTTAATTAGATCCCACTTGTCTATTTTGACTTTTGCTGCCATTGCTTTTGGTGTTTTAGTCATGAAGTCCTTGTCTATGCCTATATCCTGAATGGTATTGCCTAGGTTTTCTTCTATGTTTTTTATGGTGTTAGGTCTTATATTTAAATCTTTAATCTATCTGGAGTTAATTTTTCAATAAGGTGTAAGGAAGGGATCCAGTTTCAACTCTCTGCATATGGCTAGCCAGTTTTCCCAACATCCTTTATTAAATAGGGAATCTTTTCCCCATTGCTTATTTTTGTCAGGTTTGTCAAAGATCAGATGGTTGTAGACGTGTGGCATTACTTCCAAGGCCTCTGTTTTGTTCCATTGATCTATATCTCTATTTTAGTACCAGTACTATGCTGTTTTGATTACTGTAGTCTTATAGTATAGTTTGAAGTCAGGTAGTGTGATGCTTCTAGCTTTTGTTGTTGTTGTTGTTCTTGGCCATGTGGGCTTTTTTTGGGTCTATTGAGATAATCATGTGGTTTCTGTCTTCAGTTATGTTTATGTGATGGGTTACAGTTATAGATTTGCCTATGTTAAACCAGCTTTACTTCCCAGAGATGAAGCCAACTTGATTGTGATGGATAAGCTTTTTGATTTGCTGCTGGATTGGGTTTGCCAGTATTTTATTAAGGACTTTTGCATCAATATTCATCATGGATATTGGCTTGAAAATTTCTTTTTTAGTTGTTTCTCTGCCAGGTTTTGGTATTAGGATAATGTTGGTCTCATAAAATGAATTAGGGAGGATTCCCTCTTTTTGTATGGTTTGGAATAGTTTCAGAAGGGATGGTACCAGCTCCTCTTTGTAACTCTGGTAGAATTCGGCTGTTAACCTGCCTGGTACCTGACTTTTTCGGTTGGTAGGCTATCAATTGCTGCCTCAACTTCAGACCATGTTATTGGTCCATTCAGGGATTCAACTTATTCTTGGTTTAGTCTTCGGAGGATGTAAATGTCCAGAAATTTATCCATTTACATAGTACATGCAGTTTTTTGCTTTTCAAGTTTTGTATATCATAAACTATCATTATTTCACAGTTACTCTTGAATGATAGTTTACATAGTACATGCAGTTTTTTGCTTTTCAAGTTTTGTATATCATAAACTATCATTATTTCACTGTCACTCTTGAATGATAATTTTAAAAGATTTTACTGTTTTACCTCATCACTTAAAAAATATGTTACTCATGTCTAATTGTTACTTTTGAGAAATTTCTTGTCAGTGTAAATGTCATTTAATAAAGGAAATTTGTCATTTAGTTTTAGTTGCTTTTAAGATTATTTATTTATGTTTGGGATCTGTTTAGGGTTTTTGTTTGTTTGTTTTTGATGAGAACAATAAAGATCCACTCTCTTAGCAAGTTTCAAATAAGACAGTACAGTATTGGTAACCGTAGTCACCATAGGGGAATGTTTGCATGAGCTACCAGTGAAGTTCCAGGTGTCAAGATTTTCAGTGTATTATGAATTTACTTTTCCAGATGTCTTAGACCAGTAATTGTATAGCTTACCTCTCCCAGCATTTAAAAAAGTGTTTTGTTTTTCCCCCAAAAAATCAATAGTTAGTTCCTGCAAATGTGGAACTTTTGCACTCTGGCTAATATCTGCAAATGTGTATTATCATGCACTCAATCCGAATGTTCTATATCACACCTATTATCTAATTTTCACCACTGCTGGCAGTCTTATTTCATAGCCTGACTGATGATAAGTGCAGGGGCAAGCAGTGACTTTCCTAGCACTCCCTACCTAATGTATCACATATAAAATAAATGAAAACAGTGTGCTCACTCTGCAACTACTGCCCTAAGACACATTCCTTACCATCTTATGTATGTTCATTTAAGTTTAGCCCTCATAGAATTTCTAATGACACCTGTCCAGACTTATTCTCTACTTCTTTTGAAAAATTATTATATTTCTTTTTTGTTAATTCTTATTCTAGCTGTGTTTATTCTTTCTTTTAAAGAGAAGAAAAAGATACAAGATTGAAATATATTTACACAATCTTTACATAGAAGTGACCCTCTAAATCACTTAAAATGTGTTTGTGTATAAATTTTTGATTTGTTAGTATCTTTTTATTATTTTGCCACTAAGTCAATAGATGACACTTGAGTTCTTTCCCATTAATTAACAGGAATAATGTATGGGTATGGAGTGTGTGACAGGTAAAAATCAAAACAAGTTACTTTTATTATAATACTATCAATTTAATTTTGTGAAATTAGAGATACTTTTTGAATATCTTTAAATCAATGTAAAGTCATCTAACTGCTTTTAAATTCAATTAAGTAACTTTTCGGTTCTTAATATTCCTAAATCTTACTTTTTGTCATTTTCTGAAGTTAGCATCACAACATCAGCTTTACTGATTCAAAATTTTCAGTGTGTTACCTCTGTTTGATCTTAAAGTCTTAGCTCATTTTATTGGTAAACCTTACCGTCTTTGTTTCAACTAAGTTCTTTAAGATTTCAAAACAGAGTGGTTTAATAAGGTAATTATCACCTTGTTCTGTGGTAGAACTACTCCTACTCAATTAGGGTGCTGGAGATGATACTATTTCACAGTCTTAAGTTTCAAATTAAAGAGAAACTAAACCAAATTAAATTATCCACAGCTTTCCCTTGACCATCTGACATTATGATCCATTCAGTAACACTTTAAAGCCAGTACTTTCAAAAAAAAAATGCATGGCATGGTTCTATTAGACTGCTATTTTAAAATCAGAAAGGAAGAACCAAGGAGCCAAGAACAAAATGCTAAAGATAACCGAAGCTTGTCATCATTATCAACTCTATTACATAACTGTGTTATTCCATTAAACCAGAAAGCCAAAACTTGTGCTATGCAGGAAGCGCAAATAGAATTGGATCGCCGTTATCCATACACTGTTCACAGGTTCTGGGTTCAACTGAACCAACCAGACACACCTTGCACCCTGTGGCATAACCAGACCCACCTTGCACCCTGTTCCTGTAGCTTCTTAAATATGGTTCATTTTTTTTCTGTGTATGGTTTTATTTCTATAGTGACTTCTAGATATTGTTATTGACTGCCAGCCCTTTATTCACTCTCAGCCTCTCAGTTTATTATTTCTAGAATCCTTGTTTTTAAAAACTATATATTTTAGGGAAGACTCCTGTGGCTGGCAGCCCCTTTTGTTTTATTCTAGCAATAAGGCTGATGTTGGGAAATCAGTCATCTTTCTTTAGAATCATATATAACCTATGATTTGGAATGAGTTTTTCATCAAAAATTTGGAAACATTTGCATATATCTTCATTCACCATTTCTTCCCACTCTGCTAATTTACTTTCTTGTCTTTTCAATGCTTTTCCAATTGGACGTTGCCAGCCACAACCCTTTTCTAGGAAAAAGTTCTTTTTCAACAATGTAGATGAAATTTCTTTTCTAACTGCAGTGATTGATCTAATCAGAACTTCATAAACCTTTAATAAATTACAACCCAATGCATTACTGAAGTACCATTGAAACTATTTCAATTATTTTTAAAATTAAATCTTTGGGTAGAGATGAGAAAAGGAGTGCTTTTCCAAAAGAGTACCATTACTTTGTTTCAATTTTTAAAAAGCATTTTTGAGGATGATAGAAGGGAATAACTGAAACTTCAATGAGATGAAGTAAAGCAAGCCAGTACCACTTTAACCTATAATTATAAGAACTCCTGAAAAACATGTACACTGAGTTTAAACTATAGTATCACTTCACAAAATTCCTCTCTTTGATAACATAGTTTTTTTTCTTTTCCCAAGAAGAACACCCTTTAGTCAGATGTATTATACAAGTGGCTTTAGAGACTGGTGATTTTGCACCAGCAGTTACAGTAACTAGAGAAGAATTATTGCTTCCTTAACTTTGTGGCTCTCTGTCGACAGAAAAAAAAATAGCCTAAAAAATCAAAGCCAGATGGTTCTAGAGGAAATGCCTCCAATGCTTCAGCTGTTGTTAAGAGACCCCAGGGGAGAACACTTTTATGGCTGGTCAGCATGGCCCTGCTTTCCTGGCCCATCTGCTCCCTAGATCTTGTGTAAGACCAGTCATGGCCTCTGTTAACTTTAACTGAGCAGCAAGGTACCTTGCTCTGGCTTCACAGTGCCTACTTAAAAACAAAACAAAACAAAAACAGACAATGCGATATTTTGAATATCCTCAAATAAGGCCTCAGCTAAAACAGAACGGAGAAATTTGAGACCAACTGATACATGATTTTTTAAATTAGCAGAACTCTCTTCTATTTCTTTACAAGTAGTGACCAGTTGACAATGAGAAACCTAGAAAACTTGTGAAAATTAATTTTCTTCTCCAAGAAGCTGCCATAAATCGTCCTTTATAAATTTACTCAAGAGAGTGATGGTCTGTATATCATCCATAAATTTCTTCATTGCAATGAGGTTAAAAGATAGCATTATTAAGAATAATGGTTAATACCAAACTTGCATATTAACTAAAAATTTAAGGTTTAAAATGGATTTTATTTTACCAAGAAATGGATAGCCATTATTCCAATTGTATTCACTTGGATATGCTTGCGAATTAAATACATAATATCAGGAACACACTATACAGTCGTATTTTATTTTCCCTGTCTTGTGGGAAGGAAATCCACAACATTTTGAAGAGTTGTGTCATAGATCCATGGATATATAACTGAAATAAGTGAAACTAGTATCTATACCGAGTAGCCCTTACTCTTGCTGGAAGCAATGTCAAAGATGCAGTACTCCCACCAAAATATTATGAATCTCTTTATCACTAGTAATCTATGGCAGGGCTTTAAATTACTATGACTCCTAGGAGGACTTCTAATTTGGGATTCCTGGAGCCTAGGTTTCTGGAATTACTGATTCAATTGTTTGGTGAGAAGTAATCTAGTTAGTGGCAATACATGCTGAATGGTTGTGTAAAGTAAAGCTAATAAGCTTTCTAGGATGAAAAGTATTAGAAAAAAGGAGATTGTCAAAAGAGTCTGTTTTTGACAATGGTAATAGAAACTAGCATGTGCATATGTTGAAGGCAGTAACATACAGAATGGCTTTGTGATTTCACAGGAAAAGGTGGTAACCCAACCTCAGCATGATAGCAATTATGTATAAAGAATAATACATTCTCAACTTCAGTGTGATAGTGTTTATATTTTTAGGTATAGTGTGATTTTTAACTTTGTTGGGTTGGCAATCAAAATTAAGGTAGGTGCATGAATAATTCATGTTGAAGGAAAATGTCTCATATATAACAATGACACTAATAGGTATTTAGGAATAACAAAATTTGTTCTTTACTGTCAGATATTTATTACCTCCAGTGAAAAGTGTTAAAGAGCCCACTTTTTAAAGCAAATGTAAGTCTGTCTCGGGAAATATTTTAGTGTGATTTGAACTCATTGATTCATTTACTCCTAGTGGCTTTTAATGGAGAGAACATTATTGAGGCAAAGCTTAAAATACAATCCTGACATAACCTTAATTATGTCAACATTAAGAAAAATTTTGGAAGATATTTGTGGTTATTTTAATATCCATTAGTGAATTTTAACTTAAGGTAACTTCATATTTATTTATAACATTTTAAATCTTGAATAAAGTGAATGTAACTATTTAGAATAAGAACAGATAAATTTAAGGTAATAATTTTGGTCAAAGTATCTAATTTAAGACAGAAGATATGTTGTCTTATCATTTTAGAGTTACCTTGTGAAAGATCATAGAGCACCACAGGCAAATCCAGGACTCTGTCCTTGCGGCCTGATTGTATCTGCTGGGCCCTCCTCCAAATCCTGACTGCCTCACTGCAATTCAAGTTTGAGTGGGGCGCTGTTCTTGCTATAAGCAATGAAAGCCTAACTGCAACCACAATAAAACATTAATCATATAATCTTATTCAGTGTCCTTGTACCACATTATGCTACTAATCCTGCTAAGCATAGTTTAGTGTCTGAAATCCTCTTGAATGAGGCCTTTGTTAATAATTTTCCATGGTAACTTACTTGATCTGGGAAATATATTCCTCTCATTTGGGATATTTAGTTCTGTAAATCTATGATGTGTTGATTAATTCCTGGCTCTTTCACTACAATGAACTATGCATAACATCTAAACAAAATTAGTAAAAGCTCCAAAATATTCTCTTGCCTGTAAATCATATATCACCATTTCAAGAATACTGTCTCTTTATTTATGATAGACTATCCTATCAATACTATTAAAGATAAAATTTTAATTTTCTAGTTCATTACTAAAAGGAGCCCTTAAGTGCAAAACAGGTTAAATTTCAGTGTGTATCTTTATTAAAAAAGAAAGAAATTTTTGAATCAGAAAACGAATTAATGTCAAAATTTATCATATGGAATTAATTTGCATGATATTGTATATTAATGCTTTTATAACTATTTTTGGTAACTGGAGTATAAAACTCCCCAAAATAAACAATAAAATGTGTCAAAAAGAAAAAACTTAACATATCAAATTACCTTGTATTTAACCTAAAATAATCCCTACTAATTACGTAAATTAACTTTAATATTTCATGTTTATTTGAATTATAATGTGAGAAAACAAATTATCCATAGAGAGTATTTCAGTGTGTGTGTGTGTGTTTGCAAGAGGGTATTTCTTCTCATAAAATGAATTGTTTTACAAAATAACTTCAAATTAGTTATTTGAAAAAACTTCTATATTTCCCCATAATAATAATGCCCCAAGTACTAGAAAGATGCATAACAATCCTTATAATTGCAAAATCCAAGAGTAACAAACCTTGACAGCCAAGACATAATTCACTTTGACTTTAAAATAAGTGGGAAGATGGTTAGAAGAGTGGAGAAAAGAGTCAGTGGAAGTGAGAAAAAGATCTGGCAACTGAACACCTCTGAAATCAGAAGTAAGGGAAAATGCTCTCCAGGTTTGGATTTCTAGAAGAAAGGTAACATATACAGGCCACTTGTAATCTCATTGTTCACAGAATAAAAACTGCCTAACAGCTTGTTATTTAAAATTAATAGTCCTGCTGTTTAGCAAATACTCACACTTTCCATGGCAGAATTGTGCTTTCTGCTCCTTGCTTCTGGGTAGAGGCCAATGGGATGTTCACACATGGGAAACAAGGAAGGTCTTGAAATGTGTTTGGCAATTGAACTTACCCTCTTACCTTCCTGCTTTTCTTTACATGAAGAAAATAACTTAGCTGTAGGTTTAACGAGAACACATGGGAAGAGACTGAGACAAAACCAAGCCTAACTAAGCTTAGAAGAGTTAAAAAAAAATCCCTGTTTATTGGCAACCACAAAGGCAAAAAATATATACTTATTATAAAATACCACCAAATTTTGGTATGAGTGATTACACAGCATTATTGATATGCTAACTGACATAATCTTTAACACAGAAAAATTAGCTTTGTCAAAGAAACATTTAGTACCAAAAGTGTTAGACTAAGCCTATAAAGGAAAATTAAAAGTAGCATTTGAAAGAACAGTAATGATGACCTTAGTAGCAATTATAATTAAAACAGAAGTGTTTTAGTAGCATTATCTCATTTTATATAAAAGACACAATTCACACTGTAAATTGGAATGCTTAAAATTTCAGCTTTACTAATTAAAGAAAAAAACATATTTCTACATAAATTAGGTCCTGCATTTTCCACTCAAATCAGTTTAGCCATCTCTTATCGTGGAATGAAAATATTGGTTTCCTGAATGAAGTAACAGTGAAAACAAATATAGATCTCCTTGTCACTGATGCTATTTATGACTTTCTTATCAAAGTTAGTGCCTTTATTATTTTGGTTGGGCAGTCCTCAGCCCTTCAAACAGGCAAATATCTATCTTTAGAGAACATCTATCTTTGCCTCATCCTTTTGCAAGCCTATAACATAAAGCAGGGGAGATAGGAAGGGAGAGTCTTCAAAAATAAGAGATGAATTCTGCATCTTAAAAGATAGTAAAATTTACTGGTGAGCTTGAGGGAAGAGTTCTACTTCCATTCTAAGCAGAGAAAAGAGAATGTTCAGAACCATGGGATATTGTGGACCACGGAAAAAAGACAAAAAAGTGGACCAAGCAAGAGGTGTAGGTCTGTGGGGAATGGAGTGGGAAGGTCACTGGTGATCAAAAATTTAGGTTGAAGTGCAGAATAATTACTTTAAATTAGACATTTGTTGTTTAAAAATGCATACTTTTTAGGAAGGAAAGTAAAATTTGATTTTATCTGTTTTTAAAAACAAAACTCATGTGTTAGTGTGAAAAAAAAAATGATAGTAGTAGAAAGAACTGAGAGACCATTTAGGAGTGGAGAGAGATACCCAATAAGAAAAAAAGAGATAGTATATTTCAGGTGATACTTGCACTTTTGAACTCAAGTAGAGGCTGTGAGGATGAAAAAGAGGAATAAATTTGAGACATCTCAAAAGGCAATGGAAATTCCAATACTTAGTAGCTTCAAGATTTAGCCTGCTCACTTTTCTTTGGTCTCCACTCCAATTTAAACTTCCAGACCTAGATTCCTGCCCTGTGTATGTGATCCTTCATCAAATGAATAAAAAAGAAAAATGTGGTAATTGAATCTGACAGGAGCTGAAGTTAATTTTTTATTTTATGAACAATGCCAGTGTAGTCCTGGTTCCACTATACCTTATTTAACTGACAAATTATTTTTAAGAAAGTTGGCATTCTAATTGTTGATGAGCAAACAGATGCCAATTAAAAGTGAATTTGATCCTTTCATTGGCTTAAGTACAAAAGGTGATCTTACTTGAAAATACTGTTAGTTGATTCATTATTGAATATGTTTAAGAACATTAATTGAGGTCAGGTGCAGTGGCTAACATCTGTAATCCCAGCACTTTGGGAGACTGAGGCAGATGGATCACCTGTGGTCAGGAGTTCAAGACCAGCCTGGTCAAAATGGTGAAACACCAACTCTACTAATAGTACAAAAATTAGCTGGGCATGTTGGTGCATGCCTGTAATCCCAGGTACTCGGGAGGCTGAGGCAGGAGAATCACCTGGACCCAGGAGGCAGAGGTTGCAGTGAGCAGAGAATGTGCCATTGCCAGCCTGGGTGACAAGAGCAAAACTCCATCTCAAAAAAAAAAAAATTAATTAATTGTATATTTAGAAAATGTAAAACTGACTTAATGCAGCCCATTTCCTATTTTAATTCAGACTGTTTCATAACCCGTTTTTTAAATATTGAGAATAATTAAATATGTAAAGTTATATTATCATTCACCAATTAAAAGGCATGGAAGCTACATCTCAGAAAGAAAAGTACTACGTCCTACCAAGTGTAGTTCTGAGAGTACTTTATTCTTGCATTGTTAATCATATGCAAACATGTATTAGAACTGTTGATACATTCATCTTCATAATGTCTTTTCAGCTTGTTAAAGTGAAGTTTAAGAAGCTCCTGGAGGAGTAATAGGATGCATATAATGGACTAGGGAGTGAAAACTTCAGTTCTATGTGCTTAATTAGTTTCTAATTTCTTTGTAATCTCATCATGAGTCTCTAACAGAAAATAATATTGACCATACATATGATACAAGTGGGTGCTGGTATTTTGGATCATTCTCAAGGGGCTTACTAAATTATTTACTAAGCCTAATGTATTACTAACTCAAATTAAATTCCACCTCCCGTGTAATTGTAAATTCAATGAGTAAATAGTGCCCTATCAACATCATGGGCTTATTATTAGAGATAAGTGAATAAGGTGCCTAGCACAACGTCTGTAAGGAAATAATGTAACACGTCACCTTGCTCCATTAAAAGAGTAAGGGTTTACATCATGTTCCGTACAAGGGAAAATTTTAAAAATGCTTTGTACCCTAAAGTAAACAACAATGACAAAGTAAAACACAAAACACAGAGTCATTTTGTCTAGTTCTATTCCACAAATTAAGTCAAACCTTGAGAGTGTCTTGTAAGTCACTGACTCCCTAACAAAATGAGATTATCCTGACCTTCGAAATGTTGATGTATAGAAATAGTAGAATATCTTAGATAATAATTCAAAAGTTATTAATTTTCCACCATAAACATGACAAATTTGATAAATTAAATTTCTAGTTTATTTTCATTTATTTAATTTTAGGAGCAAGTTCTGTTAAAACCTGTACTCCAATGAAAGTTTTTCTGCAAATAAATTAATTTTCTTCTCTAAATGATTTTGTCTCTGAGACTACTTTTGACACCTGATTTCCAGTGAGTGCTTAATGAAATGTTTTATATTACTGTTGTTATTTTTATGGCAGTCATTTTCATAGTGTATAAATATAGAGAGATTCAAATATATACTTTCCATGATGAACTTTCAAGCTGCAACTATCCTGGTGGCTTTAGCAGTTAGGAGACATTAAACAAACAATTTACTTCATTTTTTCTTGTTATATAAAGCAGTGATGTGTGTTTCCTCCAAGGTTCAACTTAGCATTGTATTCTATGACTACTCTATGACAGAATAATGTGATCACATGAAACCAAATCCAACTGAAACATTGCGGAAAACTTAATTTTGTATACATGGTTATCATTTCATATTTATTCACCAAGTGCTGTCTGGATAGAAAGCATAAGATAGGTCAACCCAGCTTAATAGACGGATTATAGCAGAGACTAACCATTTTCAATAGATAACCCCTTCTTTTCTGGACACACTATTCTAGATACACTAACCACCCTAAACACTTTGATAATTCTAGACATTCAGTCAGGTAACTTAGACCAGGGTACCAGTCCATGGCCTGTTAGGAACTAGCTGCTCCTCATAGATCATATTACTGCTTCCTGCCAGATTCTCAAATACCATTATGAACTGTATAGGCAAGGGATCTAGGTTGTGCACTTCTTATGAGAATCTAATGCCTGATGACCTGTCACTGTGTCCTGTCACCCCAAGATGAGACCATCTAGCTGCAGGAAAACAAGTTCAGGGCTCCCACTGATTTTACATTATGGTGAGTTATATGATTATTTAATTATATATTACAATGGTATAATAATAGAAATACAGTGCACAATAAATGTACTTGAATCATCCTGAAACCATCCCCACCCCACCCTAACTGGTGGAAAAATTATCTTTCACAAAACCAGTCCCTGGTGCCAAAATGTTTGGGAACTGCTGCCCCAGAACAACCACTCCAGATAAGACATAATCACTGAGCCATATGAGTGATCTGAGAAACTAAAAATTCTGAAAACATGAACCAGTCTGGACAAAAAGACTATCCCCCCAACATCCCAGGAGAACTTGGCCTGCCTTACATTCTTACAGGGATGAAGGAACATGGCTAAGCAGAGAGGTCAAATAATCTCTAAGTAGGCCATTCATTAGCTTCTATTTATGTATAATGTGTACATTTTCTCAAGGTTTAGTTGGGCATGGTTTCATGTAATCAATCCCATTGAGTACTCAACTCAAGCACCTGCTGACCTGGTGAAAACTATGTCTATTAACTTATCAAGGTTGTTGCTGATTAATGAAGAATAAGTAATAACTTTATAAAATTTTCATGCATGTCTTAGTGTTTGTTTATTTAATCTTTGAAAAATTCAGTCAGCTAATATTTATAATGTGTACTATTGATGCATCCCCTTTTTGGAATCTCTTACAGAGAAAACTGCAAGTAGGAATGCCTTTACTACTAAGTCATTTTATAAAGACAAATTAAGACAGAAACTATTTTTAATTTCTTAAGCTTATATTTAGTAAAATAATATGCTATCCTAATAATTTTATTATTGAACTAATTGTGTTGTATCTGAAATGAATGAGATTATTTGCAATGAATTATTTCAATAAATAAAACCCATTAATATTTTAGTATGAATTATTACGAGCTGCTAGAATGATGTATGCTATACTGAGTTCTGCAAATTTCCTAAATATTACAGTTAGTCTTATTCATTCCTTAGTCTGTTCAACAGTTTGTTGAACATGTACTGCACATTGGGAACTTAGAGATCAATAGGTTGATGCACAATATATGAAATTTATCTCATCTGACATAAACAAATGTAATCTATTTTTAAAAGCAAGCCACACTAAAGTGTGAAATACAAGCACGTTATTTATTATTATTATTATTGAGACGGAGTCTTGCTCTGTTGCCCAGGATGGAGTGCAATGGCACCATCTTGGCTCACTGCAACCTTTACCTCCTGAGCTCAAGCGACTCTCCTGCCTCAGCCACCCAAGCAACTGGGTGTGTGCCACCACACCTGGCTAATTTTTGTATTTTTAGTGGTGGCACACACCTGTTATCCCAGCACTTTGGGAGGCTGAGACAGTGTGTTATAAAAGCATAGTTTTATTTGTACTTTAAAGTCTCAACCCTCCTTAAACTATCATTCATTCAAATTTCTTAATAATCTAACACATATAATTTTTATCCGAGCTTACAATGTTTTCTACATTACTGTGCAATTAAATATTTCCTTCCAAAATCTATTCAATATTTTATATGCCCCACATTATTTCCTTCATGCCAGAGGAAATAAAATAAGGAAAAGGTACAGAAAATCACAGAGGAAGTGGGACATGAACTGAGCCCTGAAAAGAGAATGGCACTCTAACCAGTTGCTGAAGGGTCTTGAATAACAGGTCAAGCGACTTAGCGCTGATTTGATGGTAACATTAGAGCCTCCATATTTTCTTTTTCTGTCTTACTTTCTTTTGTGAAAGTCCTTTTTTAGTTTCCAAATGTGGAAACTTTACTTACTTTGATTCAGATTATCAGGAAATTTAAAAAAGTTTCAATCCAGCAGTTAACAGATGAAAAATGAACAAGAAAACAGCAAGGACTGTTTTTTTTTCTTTTTTCCCACTTTCATATAGCTAAGTGAAACACTTCAGTTTTAAGAATTTCTCCTCTTTCTTAGGCCAAAATTAAGCTCTAAAGTTTAGAGGCAAGTAGAAAATCAAGCATTACCTCCCCTCTTGCTACAAACAAAAGAAAACAAACCTTGCAGCCAGGACAGCAGGAATCTGGCTTGGTAAAACTGCAATCAAAGCTGCTCTGTAGATCAGCCAGCAATGAATTTCAAGTGGTAATATGGGAGCATGCCACCACCATGATGCTTTCAATCCTAGTTAGCAAATACCCCCTTCTAAGATAAAATCTGTCTCCTCTGAGTAACCATCAGGGCCATAAGGTTGACAAACCCAAACGAAAGCATCTTTTCTTATCCAAATCCCATTATAAATCAGACACATTTTGTAAACAAATATTGCTTGACATTACCTACATTTTAACCAAATACAAAACGTTTTATAGATTCAAAAGTTATGTGTGTTTTGAGATATGTATACTAATATAAAATGCATCATGATATGCTACTCATCTTTTCAAAGGTAAAATGAATACACATTTAGAGAACCATAAGTTAATCATTCAGAGGTATACAAACAAACACAGAGACATACAACTAAACCTATGAAGAATATAAAGAAATGACAAAAATGTGAAAAGAAAATCAGACTGTAGCAATATAATATTGGTCATAGTTGTTTTCCTTTTCTTCTATCTTTGTAAAAACTGAATAATTTAATTGTCAAGTGCCTGAAAATGTGATACTAATTCCCTTAATCACATGGTACAAAACATTTTCTTCCAAGGTTTTCATAGCATTTAGTTGAGCCAAAAGTAAGCTTAGCTGATACAAATGGTCTTAAGTGGAAATTTATTTAGCAAATACTACTTTGGAATTTTAGGGAAAGTTTATTTTAAAGCATAATCTTGTTACTTTGATAGCATTTAGAAATTAGCGAAAATTTTGAATAATGACAATTCCTGTGAAAGAAGCAAACAGCTCAGTATATTATATCTAAAGTGCTGTTCACTTTCTTCTCCCTCTGAAAGAAATAAATTTCAATCATGATGAAGAATTGTTAAACTTACTCTTAAACAAGTACAAAAAATTAAGAAAACTTGTTAGATTTCCATATTTCAGAGAAATGTATTAGTTTTATAATCTGTACAGGAGACTATGTAATCTATATAGGAGACTCACTGAAAAAGTGGTTTTTAGGGTTTTTACCTTTCCTTTTATGTGATGGAGTTTAAAAAGATGAAAGGCAAGCTTTTGTGTTTACATCTGGAGTATAAAAGCGGCTCAGTATGAGAGAAGGACATTCCATGAAATACTATGTCAGAAACATTCTCAGTCAGAATTCCAGAAATAGCAAGATGTTAAATAGATAATTAAAATGTCTTCAAGGTTTAAACCATAGGGACTTACGGTTTTAATCATGTAGTGTATATTCATCAGAAGTTTTTGCTTTTATCTTGATCAGATTTTGATGCTGTCTTTGGGGGAAGAAAGACCATACTCCGTGCTTCTGAAATTCTTTAGTTTGATAGGATTTGATATTAGTATGCTTAACTCAAAATAGCTATCATTTTATTAGACGGCTGGCATAAGCCTTCAGCAATGCTGTCTTGCAGAAACATAAAGGGTTCCTCCATTTCTGATGAAATTGGAAAGCTGTGGGAACTTCTGTCATGGCATAGGAATTGTGTTACCCATGGTTTAATTTTTCTTTTCAGGGAAGGAATCAAACAGAAGGATATAACTAATCACAACTTTAATGTAAACAGAATTCATTCCAAATAATTATCTAAAATTTAATGCAAATATAAGAGTATAGGTTTGCTTATTCAACCAAAAAGCAAATTTTTAAATATGTTGTTGATTATATTCATCAAAGATGTACAGCTTAGAAGATTACCCATTTCTATCTTTTGGCATAGGTGCATTTTTTTTTTTGGCCTACTTTGTTCTCTATGTTGAAAAAGGCACCACAAAATATACTTCATAAAGGTAGGCATTAAAATTAATAAGCAAGAAAATTATCATACATTAACCTCTTACTAGTTTCACATTAAAATTTGTGTTTCCTAAAGTTAGATTTAAGACTTAATTTGAAATATAGATGTGTGTAGCTTTGATATTGACAACAGTCATAAGAACATTAAACATTTTTCTAAACAAATTATCATCAGTCTTTTATCACATTAAGCAAAAAAAAGTGAGTTGAAATTATTGTATTTCTTAATATCTGAGATTTAAAAAGATATAATTCTCTAAGTCATAGTGAATGAACACATTGCAAATAATAATTAAATATTCCTTAATATTCTTGTTAATAAAAAGGAAACTAAAATCATTTTACAATAAGATGCTTCAGGTAATTGAAATATTTAAAATCTCTCTATAGTAAACGTAGAATAAAGAAATTAACTTACCTCATTTGTTACATTGGATAAGAAAATGAGAGGAATTGAAAGAAATATATCAATGAAAATTTCTTCACAGTGAGTTTTAGGTAGTAAAATTTCAGATTCTGTTACATTTTAGTTTAATTGCTTGAATACACGTGTAGGTGGAGAAAATACTAATTGTGCATATTAGACAAGATGATTGGAAGCAAAGAAAAATATCCTTCACTTATAATTCGTAGAGTAATATCAGTTAAGTGAAGAAAATATAATTGAGGCTTTAAAAACATGATTTATAACTGGAAACTGATTTTTTAAATTTAATAATGAGGTCAAATATACAACTTTCTAAAAGCAACATGTTATAGTATATATATGCATATATAAGTTCATACTATTTAAATATATATCACAAAATATAGTATAGGTAGAATTAAACTTTTGATGAGATTTAGTTTATCTCAAACTAAGCAACTGATTTTTCTTTTTTTTTTCCCCCATTTATTTATTTTATTGCATTTTAGGTTTGGGGGTACATGTGAAGAACATGCAAGATTGTTGCATAGGTACACACATGGCAGTGTGATTTGCTGCCTTCCTCCCCATCAGGGAGGGGAGCAGTACACACTGGGGTCAGTTGGGGGGAAACAGGGGAGGGACGGTGGGGGGTGGGGAGCTGGGGAGAGATAGCAAGGGGAGAGATGCAACTGATTTTTCTATTGACATTATTTGAAGTTTAGTTTCTAATCTATAAATAAGGGAGATGAGGTAGAGTGAAATTTAGACTTCTTTCATAAACATTATTAAAACTGAGATTCCAGGATCTTATACCAAAATCATCTGGTTAGAAAGGAGGATTTAAATGATGGTGTAATTTTTAAATATGTGAAACAAAAATCAAATTTACTATAGGCACAAAGGCATGGCCACCTCTTCCTTTATTCTGTATACATCTAGTCTTTAAATTCCATCTAACATCAGCAAATGGTCTGTTTACCTCTTTCCATTCAAAATTCCTACAATTGTTTTAAGCTCCTTTACAAAATCTTTCACAGTATGAAGTCTTGTCTGAATTTTTCTAAGAAAATGTTTTGGATTTAATTTGGGAATCTTTTAGAAAAACAATAATATGTGAGGTTTTAACTGAAAAAAGAAAGTTTGAATTAAATATTCTAATTTAAAATAAGTTAAAATAAATATGTTATTGTGTTTCAATTCCATTGAATTATTGGTCTCAGATGTTCAAGAGCACAAAATGTATTTCAAGCCTGAGGCTATTTTTACACACACAAACACACACACACACACACACACACACACACACACACACACACTTAAAAATTCAGCTGAATAAAATAACATTGGAAAGACTTTTCATATTATAGGCCAGATAGCTTATCTGAATTTTTCTGTATTTAAAATAATTATTTACTGAATTAAACTTAATATTTTGGCAAAATGTCATTTATATATAAATAAATCATAAAAATATACTTTTCATGAAGTTTTATTGAAATAAAATAATTTTGTCATAGCAATTACCTATAATTTCAAATATATTATATTTTAGTTAACGTTAATGAAAAGTAAAATTAGGTTATTACCTATAAACTCTTCTAACTCAAATCAGGAATTTTAAATAACTAAGCTTGAATATTTTAAGCACAAACTCATTCATATCAATCAGACATAATTTTTATTTTGCCTTTTTGAGAAATGATCTAAATACTCAATCATTTAGGAAAGAAGATTGTAATTAAAACAGTATGCAATTTAATGTTAATCAGAAATTATATGATGTACAGTAGCAGGTAAAAATATTCAAATGCCTTCCAAATAACAGAAGTAAAGCTGAGAACAGTCTTTTAATAAAGGCTATTTTGCCTGGTAGGAAAAGACTGTTAGTTGTAAAAAGAAACCTTTTAAACTAATATGATGAGGTGCATGTAAAAATTAATATTATGCTCTAATGTTCTCTCTAGTGAGTAGCCTAGGTTGATTTATTCATTTAGGTAATTATGTTCAGCAATATTAGTAATTCACTGTTAAATTGAATTTGGAGAATGAACAATAAATTGAAACTGTAGTCGTATTTCTTTCTCACTGTGTAACAAACAGAGATGTATTGATGTAAGTTCAGAATGTACTACATAAGTTAAATTCCCTAGACTGCAATTTGATCAAAAAGCTTTAGACATTTACTTGAGCTATATTAGGTGGCTGCCATTGGATGGCAGTAAAATTCTACATCAATCACTTAAAGCAAAGTGAAGCTCGGAAAATAATGGGACTTTTCTTTTATTATTTAACAGCAGAATGCTGATTTAAAAGGCACAGCTCAGGGGGTTGCGTATATTGTGGCAATACCAACTAATTTCTAAAACTATTTTGTTTTCTTCCCTGCTCTAGAGAAGACACAATTTTAGACAAAAAATTCATAGTATTTTGTCACATCAAGAGATATGTTTTTTGCTTTGCTTTTATGTAACAAAAATTTTTATTTTTTTATTTTTAAAAAGAAATCAAAGGGATATTAACAAATTATATGTGATTTAAACCTTTGCACAGTATTAATGCCTAAGTAATTTTTTCTTTTTCTTCTGATTGTAAAGCCCATGTCCATTTTGTTCAGGGTTTCAAGACTGATTTATATAAAGAGATATAAATATTAAAATGTCTAATTTTATTGAAAACATTTGAATAGAGAACAAAAATTTGAAATCACACAGGAAACATTGCTAATGATGATACTGCAGAAGAGAGTGCTCCTTCTAAGGAGGCCTTAAATTCTGTGCTTGTACACCACTGAAAGTAGTCAGTATTTTGCCCTTGAGATATGAAAGGCAATGTTGAATATTTCTGATCTTATGTTAATTTATGGTTACTCAAGAACGATTCAAAGGAGGGACAATCTGAAATAAAATCTTTGTCATCTTAAACCTCTTGTGTTTATCACACAAAACTAACAGGAATAAATAGCACAGAGAAGAAATAAAATGAGATATGTCCTAGATGCTATCTCACATAAGGAAATTATGTTTTTGTGTCTCTTCTCACTCATTTAGATTTTTATTTGGTTAGAAGTTGGTAACATCGATTACAATTTATTTGGCAATAAAATGAACCAATTGTTTTCAGAAAATATTCTGGATGGTCTGACACAATCTGAGGACAATTAATCAGGATTTCCTGGGATCAAACCACAGACTTTTCTATTTATCTTTTCCCTCACTTTATGTTTAAAGTCTATTAAAAGTTTATAGTCTTCCAAAGATCATATTAGGCATTAAAATTCAGGCATCTCATTCCTGCTGCAAAGATTGTTAGAAGAAAAGAAAATAAATGGGTTATCATGAATCCATTCTCATCATGAGGAGTGTAAAAAGCATGCACAGTGGAACAATATTCATTTATTTTTACGACAATGTTTGAGAAGAGAAAAAAAGGAAGTGAAATAAACCTAGGGATATGTAGTATTATTACTTCCAGGCACAGGGAGTTAGAAAGGCTGGAATGAAATACCTTAGTATGCAGAAAAGATTATATTTAACTTTCTGTG
>NW_016107345.1:7314489-7315992 GCF_001604975.1 Cebus imitator
CAAAAATTTGATTTAACATCTATTTAACTGGGTATTTGACAGTATTTTAAAAAGTTTATCTTATTAAATTTTTATGAGAATAAAGAATACATTTACATGTTTTTTTACATATGCCATTCCCAAACAAAACCTATTAGAAAAATACATAAAAGTTAATCTCAAATATTTATAGATATAGAGTTTTAAAACAAAAATAAATTAAATTTTTAAAATTTAGATATTTTGCATTTATATGTAGGGTCAAAACAAAAGCAGTTCTTCCGGTGAATTATAAAATCGATTGATGCTCTAGTCTCAATCCTAGTTTGATTAATTATATCCATGCATTCAAAAAATAAGCTGTTTTTACATAATATTTAATAAAGCATTTGCAAATATGTAACTGCCCTTTTTTATATTGAGATGCTGTATATCCAAATGTAACTGATTATTAAAAAATAGTGATACGGTAAAATTTAGTCTCAATAAGCAAAGCATGTTGCAAATACTTTCTTAAATTTAATGGTAAAAATTATTTTAAACACTCATTACTCATCCATAAATATCAAAGGAAATTTACCACAGACCTCTGAAGAAATTATCTGGTTTTATCCAGTTTACTTGTATAAATAGAACTTTTTATATTAAATGTTACAAATGAATGCACAAAACAGGATAGCTTAGCAGCTATGATATCTGTCTTAGCATTCCCAGTATGCTTTATTCTCTTCTGATGCATATTCATTTAGTGTTATTAAGCCTGTACTTAAGCATAGTATTAAATGCTCACAATTTGGAGCCGAAATTTCTGGGTTTGAATATTGATCCTGAAACTGAGTAACTGTGTGACTTCCGGGAGTGTACACAATCTCTCTGTTTTATCACACAGACAGTTATAAGGCAAAGTAGTTAATTAAGTGATTGAGCTGTGCTTTGGCTAAAATAGAGCATGTAGAAGGAAGCATTCAGTCTGGCCTACAGGATGCACAGTTGGGAGTGGTTGAGAAATAGAGAAGAAATTCCATGAAGGGCATACCTTTTACTGGGTCTTCAATAAGAATAGGAGTTAGCCATGGGAGGAGGAATATGAAAAGTATAAGCAGAAGGATAGACTTGTGCAAAAGTGCAAAACACAAGAAAATGTTTGTCATTGTCTCATGCCATAGACATGAGATACACATGAAAACTAAAACATGATCCTTGCCCTCAAAGAGATTTAAATTTATCAGAAAGAATCAAATGTTAGTAACTTTCTTATACGCCATCTTATGCTGTAGTAGAATCTGACTTTGTCATTTAATTCGACATGCAGATTATCCAATGAAGAAAATCGGTCTGGATTTTTATAATAGATTACATCTATATTTTAAATCTGGAAGCACAGAAAATAAAACAACAAATAATTCATCCAATACTTACAGCTAGAAAAATGACCTTGTCTGGATTAAAAATCATCTTTGAATGCAAATAATATATCAATAATGCTACACTTGAGTCACCATATTTTCTTTTTTTTTTTTTTTT
>NW_016107345.1:7321587-7343194 GCF_001604975.1 Cebus imitator
CTGTGGGCAATAAAAACACGGCGTCCACTCACCCTCTGCGCTTTCACTGGGAGCTGCAATCCTGAGCTGTTCCTAAACGGCCATCTTGGATCACCCCCCATATTTTCAATACAAATGTAGAATTTTAAAAATAACAAAAAGATATAAAATTCACATGAAAGATTTTACCAACAGGCTATAAAATTGGTGGAGATTAAGCCAAAATGGTAGATTGCATGGAAATCTTCCAATTAAAGAAATCTGTAAACATTAGAAATCCGAAGATGTAAACCAGAAATGATGAGCAATTCTTATAAGATAGCAAACAGTTGGAATTGGGTTAATAGGAAAACCAGAACTGAACAAACTAAAAAAAGAATATATGCAAGAAAAAAACTTATAAAAAGGCAAAATGATTTTTAAATTTTAAATTTTAGTTGAAGAAATTAGCTATTTAAATTAGAAACTCATTAGAAAATAAGAACAGGAAATTAAAAATCACCCAACATTTGAGGAAATATAACGTTATGAAATAAAGGGACCCAACAAATATACATAAGAAATAGCTACCACAGAACAGAGTTAAAAGGGAAAATAGAAAACTAAAATAAATATAGCGACTGTTGATAGAGGCAGTATGATAAACTATCTATTAATAATAAGAATAAACTGTGATAAAAAGAAACTGATTATTAAAATATAAAATTTAATTATGTAAAAAGTAATCAAATTATTAATATTAAAACAGAAGATACAATTAGTGAGCTGAAAGACTGCGCTAAAGAATTAAGAGCCATTATTCCACAGAATGTCTCTGTGATATCCAAATATCATAGAACTTAACATTTTGGCTTGTGTTTATATATACAGTAAAATATATATTTTACCTACCCAAAACATTTTTTACAAAGTAATCTGGGGACAGATTTAGAGTTACAATTCAGTAGTCCCTGAGACTTGTGTAGAGATTTTTAAAGCACACAGTGTCAACAAAGAGAATGAGTACATTAGTTATTTGGTGTGATTAGAAAAGTTACCAAAATGACTTACACATGATAGTCATTATCTGTGTAAGTCAAAAACTTGATAATGGCTTGCATTATCAGGTTCACATTTTTATGTACAACAATTTTTAAGGGAATAGTATCTTGATATTAAAATAGAAGATACAGCTCAACATGCAGCACAAAAGCGCAAAGAGGTAGATGAATACGTGGGTGGTACATTGAGAAGACCTACTACCCACTGAAAGTGCATTCCCAAAGGCAAGAACATACAAATGAGAGGAAGAAATGCTTCAGAGTTGAAGACAGAGTTGAAGACATTTTCACATTGAAAGCTTCTATCAAGATATGATACAAAATCAAACAAGTAGACTTAATGTGGTGAAATCTTAAAGAAGATAATGATACAATTATAATAAAATGCTGTAGAGAAAAACAAGCAAGCAATAAAACACTCATTCACACACACACAAAAACACACAAGCACACCTCTCAGATTTTCTACAAAAAAGCAAGAATCAAAGTGGCAACAGATTTTCCCTTAGCAAAACAGAACTGAGAAAACGATGAAACAATATCTTCAAAGTTCTGAAAGAAAATGATTTTGAACTTTTCTTTCCATATTTATCTATATTTATATATTTTCTTCCTCTCTTTATATCTACACATACACACACTTTGTATCTATACACATATATGTTTATATACTTGTGTTTTATATGTATAGAAAAATATATAGATATAGATAATATATACATGTTTTTATAACACACATATATATAACACCTATATATAATACCTATATATTATCTATATCTTTAGATTTTTCTCCCTCTCTTTATATCTACACACACACACACACACACACACACTTTGTATCTCTTTGAATCTACACACACTTTGTATCTATATATATATATAACACATATATACGTGTATAGATACAGTATATGTAAAACACATAAACATATATATGTACACATACACACACATATGTGTGTGTGTGTGTATACATGTCAATTAAAAGTAGGTTTTGAAATGCAACCTGTGAAAGTCTGTATTTTCATAAAATGTCCAGAGCAATATTTCTGGTACCACATTTTGTTGCAGAACATCAGCACTTCCTATCAAGAGGTGGATGTCTATTCCCCATGTCTTTAAACATAGAACTTTTTGACTGCCATGACAAACAGAGTGAAAAGAGGCAACACTTGTTGACATTTATTATAAAAAACTTTAAAAATGCTATATGATAAAAGAAACCATTAACCAAAATACAACAAATTTGGAGAAAATACTTCAAATACACATGAGACAAAAAATTACCATGAATAACATTTCTAAGATATCTTAAAAATTAGTAGAAAAATTACAACCATATATTCAGAAATTGAAAAATTCAAGAATGATCAAGTCACAGAATAAATATATAGGCAATGAAATATAAAATATATGCATAGCTGACTAATGTCAGGAAAATGAAAACTGAAATGCCAACGAGATGTCACTTTGGCTTATAATATTGGCAAAAATATGTTTCAGATTTGTAATAGCTAGTGTTAGTAAAGGTTTAGTATATAAAAGACTGTTACACATGATTGACTTTATGAACAGCAATTTATAGTGTCCAATTAAACTTTAAAAGGTATAAATTTTTTAACATGAGTTCTACTTATAAAAATTTATTGTTCAGAAATATTTCTGTGTGTTTGTGTCCATATAAGAAAGTTTATTATAGCAATATTGATGACCCCCAGAGTTAAAAATAACCTAAATGCCCATTCTTAAGTTCTGGCATATACATAATACAAAGTCCAACACAACATAACACAAAAGTTAAATAAGACAAAGTAAATGTATTTATATTGATAGGTGTGATAGATGTGTAGAAATTGTCAGATATGTAGTAGAAAATATTTTTTAAAACTTCTTATATAACTTCACTTATAAATCAATACATATGAGTTTATACATATACATATATATGTATGACATGTGAAAATACATACACTGATCCATGTATTGTTACTGGAATTAATCGGGGGGGCTAGTTGTGTGTCCAGCATATGAATAATTTTATTTTAAAAAATTTATGTGGTTCAGTGTTTGTTTTTTCAAAAGTGTGAATAACATATATGCGAATATATATTGACATATTGTATAGTTTTTAATGAAAACACTTAGGGTAAAACAAAATTCTACAAGTTGGGCAAGGCTCAGTGGGAATAGATTATCTTTGCTCCATGTAATGTCACCTGGGACTGGAAGACCTTTAATGGGACTGGAAGATCTACTTCCAAAATAGCCTCACTTACATAGTTGTCAAATTGATGCTCATTCTCAGCTGAGAGCTCAGCTAGAGCTGCTGCCCCAGGATCTCCTCTATGTCACCTCTCAACTGGCAAGGTTGGGCATATCAGGTATGACAGTCTCAAGGTAGCTTAAATCAAACTACTGGTAGTTCAACTCAGGGTAGTTGAGCTTGACTCCCACTAAGTTAGAGAGATTAGATTAAAAACCTTAAGCTTTCTGTTGAAATCGCAGAAAGGATACACTTTAGAAAGAAAATCTATATGCCAGTGGTAAGGAACTCACAATGAGAATAAGGATTAAACCCAAATAGTCTCATCCCATGGAGTGTAAGACTAGGGTTCTACAAGGTCAATTGCTAGCCAACACATTCTTCTAGAACGAATGTCAACATTTTTCAGAGAAAGATAAACGAACCCAGTCTCTAAACATGCTACTGAAGTTCACGTACAATTCTACTACATGTATAAAAAAAGGAGAATATTCTCATAGGAAAGATAAATAAGCAATCAAACTCCAGAAGGACCCAGATATGGGAATTAGCAGACAAGAACCTTAAAACAGCTCTTAAAAATGTGTTCAAGGACTTAAAAGAAATGATAAAAAGAGTATATTAGTAGAGATGACTCAATATCTGAAAAATTTAAAAAGTGGATGGTTTTTAGCAAGACTTGGAGAAGAAAACAAGGTCAGTGATCAAGAATGTGGTTGGTAGAATAGCTTCTAGATGCTAAAAAATAAAAGAGAATGGATTATCTGCTAGAGCCAGAAGAAATGCAGCCTTGCCCACTTGATTTTAGTGTAGTGAAACCGTTTCAGATTTCTGACCTCCAGAACTATGAAACAATAAGGTTTTATCTAAGACCTAAATAATAAGAACGTGTCAACTATAAGACTAAAAGAAAAAGACTCCCAGGTAATAAAAGGGGGAAGGCTCTGAACCAAAAGAGAAATTGAAAACCTGAGCAACTTAAATAAAATCATATGGACTCTGTACTAAGGGGTGGGTTTGAGATACGAGGCCAGAGCTTAGGCAGGAACCAGATCATGAGGGCTTTGTGGATCATGGTAAAGCAGGTAATTTTTTTCCTAAAGCATATCCTCCACAAAAGTCTTTTAGGAAGAGTGACTTAATGTTATGCAAATTTTAAAAAGAGGGCAGTGTTACAGAGAATGAATTTGACAAGGCAGGCGTGAAAAGGGGTTAAACTTTAGGGAAGATATTGCAATAGATGAAACAAAATACAATTGTGGTTTGGATTTACAGTAGATATTGAGAGCATAGCCTAATTAGAGATATTCTGGAACTCATTTTAGCAAGACTTAATTATGGTTTTGATGTAAAGTTTTAAGGAAGAAAAAAATAGAGGATAAATCTTTGGTGTTTTGGCTTGAACGGTTGATAGTAGTTTAGAGATATTTAACAGTGAATGGCACTATTAATAAATGACTCAGTTGGAAACTGATCTTGAGCTGCCTGAATCCAAAGTGCTTGTTTTTCACTACTGTGCTAAGCAGAAAAATTGTCCCTTCTTGGTTCCAGGTTTTCTTGACTAAAAATAAAATAAAATAAAATAAAATAAAAAATAAAAAAGTGGCTAAGCAAATATGACTTTTCTCACATTTGTGATTCTCTGAGATATCTAAGACTTTTACTCAATTTCTTGGTCTACACATTAAGAAACATGAACTGAATCAATGTATATTCAATTCAAATTACCCAATCATATCAGTCTGAAAAATTCAACAGTCACACACACATTTACATACACACAGTCAAGAAATAATGGGATAAATGGGAAAGTACATTAACTTAGAGCCACAAATATACTTGTTCTGAGTCTTGGCACTAGCACTTTCTGAATGTGTCATGGTATATGTCATTTAACCTTTCTGAAAATCAGTTTTTTAATAAGTAAAAAGCAAATATTAACATTCAGAACATTGTTATAAGCATACTATGCAAGTTACTTTTGACTGAAATGAAAAAGTAGAAATACTTGTTGCTTTTCAGTGATCTAACTTACAAAAAGATTCATTGTAACATTTGAAGATAAGTAGATGTGTGTAAAATAAAATTAATAATTTTCTTTTCTTCTTCCAGTCTCAAATATTAGCAGTTTGACAAGAATTTTCATGCAGCTAATTTTGCATATAAAACATTTACAAAGATTATGTCCACATTTATAAAAGCGCAATTGCTGTACACGTGCACATGTACACACACACTATATATACATTTTATAATTTGCTTTTGCTAAAATATACATTTTATATTTTCTTTCAAAGTAACGCATATGTCAACCTGATTTGTGTAATAACCACATACTAATCAATGTGACATTTATATCAAGGTATCAGTTTAATGCCATTTAATCATTCCAATTTTGAAAAAAATTCAGATTATTCCAAGTCTTTAATATTAATAACAATGCTATAATAAATATTTTGAAATATTTATCTTTTAATCCTGGTAATTTTATTTGTATTTAATAAATGGTATGAAATAGGATAACTAGGCTAAGTGCTATAAGTACTATTTATTTAAATTATTTAAATACAAAATTTACATAGTCTTAAACTAAATTATAACTATTTAAATACAAAATTACTTTCCAAAAAACTTGTAATAATCATATTTATTCTCTTACTTACAATTTAACCAACAATGGATGCCATTAATTTTTAGTTTTGCTAAACCAATGAATGTATTATCTGTTATCTTAACTTTATTTTTTGAGAACTGATAATAATCTCTTCCTATGTTTTTGTCTGGACTTATTTCAGTGAAATACATGCTTTTGTTCTTGGACTTTTTAAATAAAAGATGGACTACCTACATTTCTTATTATCTTAGGAGGACAATGTATGTTAGAGGGATCAATTTCTTACTTAATACTTGTTTGCAATCATTTTTTTCTTAACCTGTAAATTTTGTTTTGATTTCATTATAAGTTTTTGCCAATATATGTTTTTTATATTTATGTAATTAAATGTATATATTTTTCACTTTATGGTTTCTAGGATCGTAGGGCAAACCAAGATAAGAAGTCTCTTCAAATTTTAATTTTTCTATTTTCTTTTAGCCTTCTTTACATTTTTCACATCTTTAACTCATCAAGAAATTATATGTACATAATATATAGCATGGTCTAATCTATTATTTTGTCAATGTAAATGATGCTTAGCACAATTTATAGAACAATGGATCCATACCCTATGAATTTTCTTTAGTTCCTATATAGGATTTAATATTTCTAGATTTAATTCTGTTCCATTGATAAATATATCTATTTCTGTGCCATCCCTATGACGTCATGATTATCCTAGCTTTTTACTATGTTTTAATATTTGCTAGGCCAAGTCTTAACTTGTTATTTTTGTTATCAAAACCTTCTTAGAAATGTTCGCCTTTCTATTCTTTTATGAACTTCATGATAATTTTAGTTATTCCAAAGATACTTTTTATTTCATTTGGATTCTGTTGTGTGAATATCATTTTTACTGGAAATATTTGTATTTAAAAACTGGAAACATGAGTGCTTAAATTCTCATTTGATTGAACCAAACCAAAAGTAAACTAAACAGTAAAGAAGAGTATGTGTGTCTCAGAGTGCTCCAGGAAATAAGTACAAACCAAGAAACATAACCTTTTGAAAGGAAAGGTAGAACTTGAAAATGCTAGTCAGAATAAAATTAATAACAGGTGTAGTTTATTTACTGCTTATTGATAAAACTATTGTACAAGCTACATGGATTATTCTCTCATTCATATAAGAATATCACAAAGTACATATTAACTAGGATGACTAGTTAGGCATATTTGTGGTCAAGCAAGCTCATAGTGCATGTTTTGGGAAAGAAGAGATCAAATTTCCTTATTTGTTTTCATGCTATAAAATGGGTGAGTAGCACTACATTGAATGGCTCACGTCAGAAGAAATCTCAAGTTTACAGTCTTGTCCTAATAGTGATAGTAGAATAATTACAACATAGGCAATTGGAGAAGAAAGTACCTTTTATCAACTCTACATCCCTGGTAATTGGTAAGCAGCGAATGTGGAGAAACATCTGTTAAGGTATCTCTAGAAATTGTACCTATCCATGAAAATGAAACATAATAAAATCAAACTAAGTCTCAGAAACAAAGTAAAATTGTCCAAAATGTTTAGGTGGTGAAACTTTAAAAACACTGAAACATTTCCAAAAAAAGCTCTGAAGTACTTATTAGATAGAAGAGATATTTATATATTTAGGTTTGAAGACAGGAATCTTGCCTGAAGTTGTAGAAAAAAAAAAGAGAAATTTCAAACACCATCACAACAAAAACTCTTTTTAATCTGGTACCTTTATTATTTTTTCTTAGTTTTTTTTTTCTCATGATCCAATATATTCCTAAATCTTGGATGCTCTTTTTCAAAACTGCTTCTGCCAATCTTTCTAACTCTGAAATGTCTGGTCTATTACTGAGTTTGACACTTTTGAAGAGTAAATGATGTATGCAAAATTCAGAAGTATTGAGATTTTGTTTGAATTACCAGCATTTATTTGCAGACAGGAAGAAAATGTGATATTTATACAGCTACCTTCAGTTCAAAGACATATGCACATGACTTTCAACTTTGTTACTTCTGAACCCAGAGAAAAATTAAATGAATTAACTATAAAACATTTAATAGTAAATCTATGTATTACAAAGTATATAGATTATAGTAGTATCCAATTTTAATTTCAGCATATCCCCGTAATGTGTAATATAGAGAAAAGCTGAAGAAATATAAATGAAAAAAAAAGGTGTCAAAGGATGAAATATAAGGGTTTATTTTGAAAGTGAGAGTGAATTAGCTGTCATATATCACTATGTTTCTATTAGACTATCTTTCCATTGAACACATCTGGCTGACTGAGTGGACATTCTCTTCTTTCAGCTTCCTCTGTGGTTCTCTAAAAGCTATGTATATGGGAAGAAATGACAATATTTCATATAATTTCTAATTACTGAAGTAGCATGTCATTTTAGAAACAATAAAACACAACTATGGTTTTTTTTAACAAACAAAAATACACATTAGAAATATTTCCCAGTGTCCATAAGGCCCAGGAGTAATGGAAATCCTGTCTAAGCCCCTTCCTGTCTGAGACTCCTTCCACCATCCTCATTGCTTTGTTTACCTGTCTCCTATAATTTTCTTGTTTTTTACTTCCTTCTTGACTGCTTATTTTTTTGCTCTTATAACTGATGCATTATCTATGTTTAGCCAATTGTTGGACCACCTCTATAGTTTATAATCACGTCTTACTATTCCCAATGTAGAATATTACTTACCTTACTTTACCTACCTTGCCAAACTCCTGTCTTCCATTTTCTGGACCCTCTAGATACCAGGGCTCTCTGTTCTAGACACTCTTTCCAGGAACTTGAATTTATGTTGCCTTCCTGCTCTACCTCAGACCCTACCAAATGATCCACAAATGCATTTGAGAATAGAGTCAATGACTTCCTCCACACTTGAAATGATCACAACTTCATGGAGTTTTCATTATGTAAAAACAACAACAAAAATAATAATTTTATTATTCAAGATCTTCTACAGTGTCTAGGATTTGTCTTTAGGAACTCATTAATTAATATTATTTGATGAAAATATGTTGATACAGTTGTCTGCATCACAACAAAGTGCTATTTAAGAATAAATATTTTGTAATATTAAATGCAAATAACCACTTTCTCAAGAAATTGCTGCTAGATTTTAATAAGTTAGTTGTATATTGCCTTGGGTTTCACTATATTTTCATACATTTGATAAGTTCAGAACTATTTCAAATAGCAAGTCCATTTACCTGTTCTAATTTTTTGTCTAACCAGAAGTAATTGATTTCAAATATTTCTTATGTGTCCTATTCGTAGTGTTAAAAAAAAAGACTAATGTTGAGCTTTAAAGAGGTATTTTGCTATTGATATTTCTCCACTGGCAAATCTCTTATTTAAGTAGAAATAATCATTTTGGTTTATATAGTATTATATTATCAAATGTAATGAAAGGAGTCTATTTACAATTTTTATATCACAATCTTGGTAATGAGTGTGAATTTTGCCAATCACGTAAGATTTATATCTAAAATGTAGCTTAGGTTTTTTAGGTATTATTTTACTAAATATTTAACTCTTGAGAAACATTAATCATGTGTTTGACTTCAGAAATGCTTTCCATATTTCCATCACATTTGTTAATAAAATGAAGTCTTGACAAATTAAAATTTTTGCAGGTTAGAAATTATCAAAGAAAACACAACATACAAAACCATAAATGGTAATATTCTCCAAAATCTTAAGTCAAATGATATGATACCATTAAGAAGCTCTTCTCATTAGAAAAATATTTTATCTAATGAAATCTCAAAAGATATCTTAGAAAGCCAGCTGACTACTGCTTACTAATTTGTTGTAGAAATAAACAATAGTAGAAATAAGAATAGCAATGATTCACCTTTTCATCAAACAAAAACCTCCTTATTACATTGAGTTTTAAATCAGCAGAAGTGTACTGAACTGTACAGATGGTAGGATTGGACTGAATGTTAGACCAAATGCACTGATGGTTCCTGACAACAGTGCATGGGTAGTGCTGAAAGGTGACAGTGTAAGCAGAAGGAGTCTCTCTTTTCCAGTCTGCTCTTCCTCTCCTCTGCTCCAACCTCATCTAGCCTGACATTTGACGGTTGGCAGATACATCATCCGAAGGAAAGGGGCCAAATCTTTTATTTGAATCAGCACATAGAAATTGCCTCAATTTAATGCCCATGACAAATTTGTTTAAATTTTCTATTTCTTAGATTATGTGAAAATGTTTATTAAAATCAAATGGAAATTTGGGTAAGTTATTAGATTCCTTCTTTTGTGGGACTTTCTTACAGGTGTAAACTATAACAGTACATTTCTTTTAGTTGAAAAAAAAGTACCTTGTTGGGAAAATAAGACTTTGAGACTTACTACCTTATTTGTGCTTTTGTCTTATGAACAATTCATAAATGTAATATTTTTAGCATGTGTTTAGTATTGGAGATAATTGACTTTTTGTACTGAGAGTGGAGACTAACAATTTGTGGCCAAATAATATAGTGTTTTGCATTTGGGCCATATCATATCCATTTTAGAATGAGAGGAGGCTGGCTCACTCCTGTAATTCCAACACTTTGGGAGGCCAAGGTGGGCAGAACAGGGGGTCAGGAGTTCAAGACCAGCTTGGCCAAAATAGTGAAATCCCATCTCTACTAAAAATACAAAAAATCAGCCTGGCGTGATGGCAGCTTCCTGTAATCCCAGCTACTCAGGAGGCTGAGGCAGGAGAATCACTTGAACTGGGAGGCAGAGGTTGCAGTGAGCCAAGATTGCACCATTGCACTCCAGCCTGGGTGACAAAGGAAGACTCCATCTTAAAAAAAAAAAAAAAAGAATGAGAGGAGGCTGTTGCCAAGAAGAAGCAAAAACAAAACCCAGAAGTAAGCTCTCTAAATGTATAAATGTAAGTGCTCCTATAAAATTTTTATTCATTTATTCAACAAAATTTTATTTAGCATACATACCCTGTTTAGTTTGCTGGATACAACAGGGATTAGAGAGTCAGTCCTTCTTCCAAGAGACTTATAGTAAAATAGGAACAGTGGAGGCTATCTTCCACTTTATTTCTCTGTAACAGTAAAGAAAATTTCAAAAATAAATTTCTAAAAATAGAGAATTTATATTATCATACAAATTATTTAATATCTAGAGATAAATCTAATACCTATGTCATTTTACCAAAAACTACGTTATTGAGATAAAAAATATTTAAGTAATAGGATAGATATATAACATGTTCACAGCTTAAACACAGTATTTTTAAGGTAAATTCTTCCTACATTTATCTATAGATTCATTATACTCTTAATCAAAATCTCTTCATTTACATTAATTGTTAGCCAACTCACTCTTGGATGTATACTCCAGAAACACCTGTGTACAGATAATAAGGGAAGGAGTGTGGAGATGCTTATCACAGCAGTATTTGTGGTAGAATTTGACAGCAATGTAGGTGCTCATTACAAAAATAAAAAGTGAAAACAGATGGATAAATTATTTAGAACAAAGTACATAATTTTAAGATAATAAATTAGTAATATATTCAACGACATGGATAAATCTTAAAATGTTAGCGAGATAAGTAAAACAACCAAAATGAATGCTATAGAATAAACTCATAGCACAATACATTTTTTCTGCATTTAAAGAATATACATACAGACGCCACATATTTCTCAAAATTACAAACATTTAAAAGATATATGTGAGTAAATGCCTGTTTTAACAATAGAAATAGAGATTTTCTCAGATATGTAGATGGAAATGAATTGAAATAGAGAACAGCTTCGCAAACATTAAGGATAACCATGTACCATGAATAAAAGAGTATCTTCTATTCATGGCACATTAAGTTCTCTTCAACTCTGTTCATCAGAAAATATATACATAAATATAATATAAATTATTGAAAAACAGAAGGAGTCATCAGTTAGGTCTACTCTTCTCGTAAAACTGACAAACATTAAAGAAAAAAGATGTTTTCTGAATTTGGCATTATAGAGTTATGTAATGATCTCAACAAGAACATTTTCATTAAAGTGGGAAGGATACCACAACTCAAGTTGTAGGTGCCCTCTAGCCCCCCAAATTCACATCTGTCCCATGTGCAGAATACATTCACACCATCCCAACATCCCCAATATCTCAACCCATTACAGCATCAGCTCCAAGTCCAAAATTTCATCTAAATATCATCAGTTTTAGAAGTTTCATATCTTGTATTTTAAAGCCATCTAAATCAGGTATGGGTGAGACTTGAGGTATAACCAACCCTGGAGCAAAGTCATTCTTCATTTGCGAATCTGTGAAACCAAAACACACGTTACCTTCTTCAAAAATGGGGGCTGGGCACAGTGGCTCACACCTGGAATCCCAGCACTTTGGGAGCCTAAGGCAGGTGAATCACGAGGTCAAGAGATCAAGGCCATCCTGGCCAACATAGTGACTCGAGACCATCCTGGCCAACATAGCGAAACCCCGTCTCTGCTAAAATACAAAAATTAGCTGGACATGGTGGCGTGTGCCTGCAGTCCCAGCTTCTCAGGAGGCTGAGGCAGGAGAATTGCTTGAACCTGGGAGGCGGAGGTTGCAGTGAGCTGGGATCGCACCACTGCACTCCAGCCTGGCGCCTGGAGCCTGGGAACAGAGCAAGACTCTGTCTAAAAAAAAAAAAAAAAAAAAAATTCCATGGTGGAACAAACATTGAATAGGCATTCCAATTCCAAAAGGAAAACATTGGAAGGGAAAAGAGGTTACTGAGAAAGTTTGAAATCCAGCAAGGAATGCTCCAAGGTTTCAAGGCATGAGAATAATTCCTCTGTGGCTCAAGCCTCCACCCTCTTGGCTCACAGCAACTCTGTCTTCTGCATCTGTCCCTTCTTGCCTCTTCCTCAGCCCCAGTGACTTCTGCTCCATCCCTGTCAGACGTGGCCTCTGCACTGGCAACATCAGACACACAAGCCCAGATGGCTTATGTTCACAGCAGTTCTGCCATTGGAATCATTCATTCACTATTTTTTTTTTTGAAGGACAGCTTATGTTTGTAGCTAAGGAGCTCTGTTAGTTCACTCCTGCTTGTACAGTCCCAGAAATCTGACAGCCTTCCTTTACTTCATCCCGACTCTGTCTCCTTCAGCTCAAATGCACAGTGCTTCTCCTGATTCAACATTCTTACAAACCTTATGGATCTCCTTTATATTTCACAGAGATACATGCCACTAAACAAGAGGGTCCTTCACAGATCGTTTCTGAATCACCTATCCTATTCCAGGAGTCTACTGAGACGACTGAGTGAATACAGGAATCACATATCCATTCTTTTCAGCAAATGTTTTCTAGCTACACCTTTGGCCCTCTCTATAGAGCACACTTTTCAACAGTCAATAACTTAACTTTGGCATCTTTTACCATCTGGACAGATCAAGAATGTCCCAGATCATGTGGTGCTGGTTCCTCTTAACATTTCTCCCTCAATTTCCTCCTTTCATCTTACATTTTGCTAGAGGCAGTAAAGAAAAACTAGGCTTCATTTTTATCGTCAACACTGCTTGAGAGCTACTTGGCAAAATATTCAGTTCTGTTGCTTACAGCTTCTGCATTCCACTCGGCAGCAGAGAGCAACTGATCTGCTTTCTTCCGCTTAATAGCAAGGATCACCTTACCTCTAATTTCCAAATATGCTTTTCTTATTTCTTTCTAAGACCTCTCTCCAGCAATGTCTTTAAATTCTACATTACTACCTACACCCTGCTCAAGGTGATCTAGGCTTTTTCTATCATATGCCTCAAAATTCTTCCAGCCTCTACCCATTAGCCAATTCCAAAGCACTTCCATACTTTCCGATATTTGTTACAGAAGCATGCTACTTTCTGGTACCAAAATCTGTGTTACTTTCCCAGGGTCGTCATAAGAAATTACTACATACTTCATGGTCTAAAATAACATATATTTAATTTCTCACAATTCTGGAGACCAGAAGCCTGAAATCAAGATGTTGACAGAGCCATGCTTCCTCTGAATACTATAGGGGACTTTCCTTCCTTGCCTTTTCCAGCTCCTGGTGGCTCTAGGAGTTCCTTGGCTTGGGGCTGCACAACTTCAATCTTTGCTTTCTTCTTTGCATACCCTTCTCTCCTGTGTCCCTCATGTTCTTTGGACAAGTCATTAAACTTAGGCCGCACTCTAATCCATGATTATCTCATCTCAAATTTTTTTTTATCTACAAAGCTGCTTTTTCCAAAAATTGTCACATTCACAGAAGCCGAGACATAAACTCTATGTTTGTTTGCTTATAAGCAGAGAGGCCATCTTTTAAACCACTACACATGTTTTTCAATTAAACATTTTAATTTGGAAGTCACATTGAGGGCAAAGGCTATGTTTCCTTTTCAACTTTGTGTCGCTGTGTATTTTGCAGCATCTCTGCAGTCAATGAATACTTAATAATAATTGTAAGAATCAAAAGTATATTTTGAAACAATAATTAAGACTTTTAGAAGTTTGCTAAATAAGTTAAGCTAATTTTTAAAAATTAGCCATTGTGTAATATAAACTATGAGTATCAGTAGGACTTTTGTATCAGTAGAATACCATGGTTTCATAGTATTTAAACTATGAGTCCAAGATAGGTAATTGTCCCATTTAGCAAAATTCTAATTGTATGAGAAAGAAATGGCCCTGTGTATGAGGTTAAATATGTGAATATAATATTAAAATTTTGGCTCTAACTATTGCTAATCACAGATGGATATTGCTTTATAAGCCTACATTGAAATTAGCTCAGTTTACCACCATGGTCAATTATATAGCCAAATACATTCTTGATGGGACTTGTGTAATGGGCCATCATTCTTTCAAGAAAAAATTGTTTCCTATTCCTGTGATTTGATAATAAGCAATAAACATGTAATATATCAATTTACAAAGTCAATTACATAATCAAGAGGAGTGCCAACAGCACTAACCAAAACACTCTGTACTGTATTTACTTTCATATTCTCCACCTTCCCTAAGGCACCAGGCCTGGCATTTTTCCTACTTTCTCAATTTTCTTTGCATAATTTTCCACTTGGTGGACTGCCATCGTCAACAGTTAACACTCTTCAACTTCTGCAGCTTGGTAAGAGCAGTTGAAGAGATGAGAACTGTGTTTAATTAAATCCTGGTTGTCAAATGTAAATGCAAAAGTGCTTAGTTATTCAACATTGCTGGTGATGAAAGTCAGAAAAAAAGGCTCCAGGAAAAGTTTGGTATATCATGATCTTTCAGATACAATCCTGGAAAGTATCAATTTTCTCTTTACTTCCTTTAAATGAAGGAAAAAAATAGATTTTTAAAGGAAAGCAGATGAACACATACATAACCCGCAGAATACCTCACTGAATAATTCTAGCTGCTGAAAAAGATACATATAGAAATAGATTATGTCGTCTTATAATTATGTGTAGGCTGTTTCATGAAAACATCTACAGACTTTGCGATTCATGTATATTTAAGGGGCATCTTTAAGTAAAAGTAAAAGAAGAAAGGAAGATAGAAATTGGGGACGAGAAACAATTCTACTTCAGAGTTTGATTTTATGTTTCTTTCAAAGCTTTAGTTTATAGGGCATCATTTAAATATTATAGATTTAAAAGTGCTGGGATTAATTAGTTCAATAAACTTAATATAATTTTAGTCACTATACTAACTCCTAAAGTATTTTTGAGTAAATATGAGTCAAACCTCTCTCTAAAAGAATACCTACCAAGTTATTTTTTAAAAGCATGGATATATTAGGCATCTACCATAGACTTACAGACCTATTCCTTAAATATGCATGTAAATATAAATGACATAAAGTTCTTCCGGTAAATGTTCACATTTTTACACTGCATTGTATGTGAACTCTTTGTGTCTTTGATTAGTTTTTATTACAATATTGATGATAACATTTGGATAAGGTGGCATGTTCAGTTTTAACATAGAATAGCTAAACAGAAATAGATTAAATTTTATACAGATGTGGTTATCCCCAGATGTGAATATAGGAAAAACTTAGTTTTGTCTCTGGGTATTTATTCACCATATAAATCTACTAGCACATTCTTATCTGTTATGTAAATAAGATGTGGAATTCCAAGAGTGTATCAGTGTTCTGCAGCAGATGGTACACTGAGATTTACCACACCATTACATTTAATGGGTTTGAATTCATTTGGATTTCTTGATGTTCTCTCTGTCCTTCTCATAGCAGCAATGTTGCCAATGTTCCTGATTATATATGATTTGAGAGAGTGCTTAAAGAAGAAAAACTCCTTCATCTTAGAAATATGAGTATTTTATGTCAAAGTTTAAAGTGTATATGTATTACATTTCAGAGGATTTATATGCCCTGTGAGGAAAGGATAGTTAATGAATATTCAACAAAATACTAGCAGTCATTACACTCAAAGATATTTTATAAAATGGGAATACTTAATTAACTATTGTAGTGCTAGTAGGGAGTGTTCATTTGAAAAACAAAAGGAAATGTTCAGCCTAGTTCATCATGGATGAAGTTTTTAAAAAACTTTAATGTTTGACTACAAAGACTCAAGAAGGTACACATCTTAGTCATAATAAGGCAAGATATTCACGACTATTTCAGTTAATAAAAATTTATATAGTATTTAATTTTTAGCTCACTAATTACTCAAGAATAATGAATAATATCCCTAAATGAGTTGGATCTATGAAGGGTCAGACCTTAGCGATAATTGAAAATGACAACATGAGCCATATAAGTATATTTATTTCTGAACTTGCACTATTTAGAAGTAGAGTGAGTGCTGGTGTAGTATTAATCAGTAAGTTACACAAATTACTGTGGCTAAACATAAACTGAAACAAGAATAAGAAATCCAAAGTGGTGAATATAACCTATATTTTAATATCCGTTTGTCTCAAAGGGTAGCCAACAATACACCAGCATCAAAATTACTTCTAAAATGTTGTTAAAAATAGAGATGCATGGGACTTATCCCAGTTTCACTAAATCCAAAATCTATGGGACTAAAACATAGATATCAAAACATTAAAAAAAAAACAACTCTGCAACTATTTTTATTACGCACATCCTGATATTTATATATGTGGCAGGCCAAAATTCAAGTTCAATATCTAAAGCAGACTCCCTGAGTTTCAACTGGACTTCTTTACTTACTAGTTCTGTGACCCTGGGCTCATTACTTATCCTATCAATATCTGAGTTCTATCAACTCTAAATGAGACTAACATACCTGCATCACAGAATAATTATGAAGATTGAGTTAATATTTATAAAGAAATTCATACCTAGGACATGTAAACACTGATAAATAAGAGTAAGTAAAATGTCTCCTTAACATAGGAAATGAAAGATCTCTACAATGAAAACTACAAAGCATTGAGAAAATAAACTGTAGATGACACAAATGGTAAAACATCATATGCCTATTAATTGGAAATATTAATATCATTAAAATAAATTGCCCAAAGCATTTTATAGATTCTATGCACTTTCTATCAAATTACCATCATTTTTTACAGAATTAGAGAAAAATAATCGAAAAATTCATATGAAACCAACAAAGAATCGGAATAGCCAAAGCAATCCTAAGCAAAAAGAACAAAGCTGGAGAAATCATATTACCTGACTTCAAGTTATACTACAAGGTTATAGTAACCCAAAGAGTATGATACTGGTAGAAAAACAGACACATAGAGCAATAGAAAAGAGTAAAAACCCAGAAATAAAGCCACATACCTACAACAAACAGAGTCAACAAAAATTCAACAAAGTCAACAGAAATAAAGTGGGAAAAGGACATCCTATTTAATAAATGGTGCTAAAAAAAATTGGATAGAAATATGCAGAAGAATGAGACTAGACTCCTGTCTCTCACCATAAGACTCAAGATGGATTAAAGACATAAATGTAAAAATAAAGCCATAAAAATCCTAGGAAAAAAGTGGGAAAAAGTTTTCTGAACATTGGCCAAAGCAAAGAATTCATGACTAAGACCTCAAAAGTAAATGCAACAAAAACAAAAATATATTAATAGGTCTTAATTTAACTGAAAACATTGGAACACAGAAAAAGAAATACTCAACAGAGTAACCAGAAAATCTACAGAATGGGAGAACATATTTGCAAATTACGTAAGTGACAAAGGATTAATATCCAGAATCTACAAGGAATTCAAACAGAGCAAGAAAAAAATCAACCCCATTAAAAAGTGGGCAAAGGAGAGACATTTCTCAAAAGAAGGCATATAAAAGGCCTAAAAACATATGAATAAATCCTCAATATCGCTAATCATCAGAGAAATGCACATTGAAACCACAATGAAATACCATCTCATATCAGTCAAAATGGCCATTATTAAAAAGTCAAAACCCAACAGATGTTGGCGAAAATGTGGAGAAAATGGAATACTTTTATGCTGTCGGTGGGCATGTAAGTTGTACAACCTTTATGGAAAACAGTATGGAGGTTTCTCAAAAAACTAAACATAGACCTACCATTTGATCCAGCAATCCCACTACCATGAATCTACCCAAAGGAAAAGAAATCACCATATTAAAAAGACATCCACACTTGTATATTTATTGCAGCACTATTCATAAAAGCAAAGTTATAGAATCAACCTGTTTCCATCAATAAATGATTGGAGAAAGTGAACATGGTAATACACACCTTAAAATACTAGTCATCCAAAAAAAGTATGAAATAATGTCTTTTAAAAAATATATATATATATGCTTTTTATTGTGCTTTACATTCTGGGGTACATGTGCAGATCATGGAGAATTGTTGCATAGGTACATAAATGGCAATGTGGTTTGCTGCCTCCATCCCCTGTCATCTATATCTGGCATTTCTCCCCATGTTATGCCTCCCCAACCTCCCTTACCCCTGCTGTCCCTCTCCTAGTCCCCCCCAACTGACCCCAGTGTGTGATGCTCCCCTCCCTGTGTCCATGTGTTCTCATTGTTCTACACCCACCTACCAGTGAGAACATGCCATGTTTGATTTTCTGTTCTTGAGTAAGTTTGCTGAGAATGATGGTTTCCAGATTTATCCATGTCCCTACAAAGGACACAAACTCATCATTTTTTATGGCTGCCTAGTATTCCATGGTGTATAATTGCCACATTTTCCTGGTCTAGTCTATCATCGATGGACATTTGGGTTGTTTCCAGGTATTTGCTATTATAAACAGTGCTGCTATGAACATATGTGTGCATGTGTCTTTATAATAGAATGGCTTTTAATCCTTTGGATACATACCCAGTTAATGGAATTGCTAGGTCAAATGGAATTTCTATTTCTAAGACCTTGAGGAATCACCACACTGTCTTCCACAATGGTTGAACTAGTTTACACTCCCACCAACAGCGTAAAATTATTCCTATTTCTCCACATCCTCTCCAACATCTGTTGTCTCCAGATTTTTTAATGATCACCATTCTAACTGGCATGAGATGCTATCTCAATGTGATTTTGATCTGCATTTCTCTAATGACCAGTGATGACCATTTTTTCACGTTTGTTGGCCTCATATATGTCCTCTTTTGAAAAGTGTCTGTTCATGTCCTTCACCCACTTTTGAATGAGTTTGTTTGTTTTTATCTTGTAAATCTGTTTTAGTTATTTGTAGGTTCTGGATATTAGCCCTTTGTCAGATGGGTAGGATGCAAAAATGTTTTCCCATTCTGTTGGTTGCTGGTTGACTCTAGTGATTTTGTCTTTTGCTGTGCAGAAGCTCTGGAGTTTAATTAGGTACCATTTGTCTACTTTGGCTTTTGTTGCCAATGCTTTTGGTGTTTTAGTCATGAAGTCCTTGCCTATGCTATGTCCTGAATGGTTTTGCCTAGGTTTTCTTCCAGGGGTTTTATAGTGTTAGGTTGTACGTTTAAGTCTTTAATCCATCTGGAGTTAATTTTAGTGTAAGGTGTCAGGAAGGGGTCCAGTTTCTGCTTTCTGCACATGGCTAGCCAGTTATCCCAACACCATTTATTAAACAGAATTCCTTTCTCTATTGCTTGTTTTTGTCAGGTTTGTCAGAGATCAGATCGTTGTAGATGTGTAGCATTGCCTCCGAGGTCTCTGTTCTGTTCCATTGGTCTATATCTGCTTTGGTACCAGTACCAAGGTGTTTTGATTACTGTAGCCATGTAGTATAGTTTGAAGTCAGGTAGCATCATGCCTCCAGCTTTGTTCTTTTTGCTTAGGATTGACTTGGCTATGTGGTTTCTCTTTTGGTTCCATATGAAGTTTAAGGTGTTTTTTTCCAGTTCTGTGAAGATGGTCATAGGTAGCTTGATGGGGATAGTGTTGAATCTGTAAATTACTTTGGGCAGTATGGCCATTTTCATAATATGGATTCTTCCTAACCACGAGAGCATGGAATGTTTTTCCATCTGTTTGTGTCCTCTCTTATTTTATTGAGCAGTGGTTTGTAGTTCTCCTTAAAGAGGTCCTTTACATCCTTTGTTAGTTGTATTCCTAGGTATTTTATTCTCTTTGTAGTAATTGTGAATGGGAGTTTGCTCTTGATTTGGTTCTTTTAGTCTGTAACTGGTGTATAGGAATGCTTGTGATTTCTGCACATTGGTTTTGTATCCTGAGACTTTGCTGAAGTTGCTTATCAGTTTAAAGAGATTTTGGGGCTGAGACGATGGGGTCTTCTAAATATACAATCATGTTATCTTTAAATAGAGACAATTTGACTTCCTCCTTTCCTGATTGAATACACTTTATTTCTTTTTCTTGCCCGATTGCTCTGACTAGAACTTCTAATACTATATGGAATAGGAGTGGTGAGAGACAGCATCCATGTCTAGTGCCAGATTTCAAAGGGAATGCTTTCAGTTTTTGCCCATTCAGTATGATATTGGTTGTGGGTTTGTCGTAAAAAGCTTTTATTATTTTGAGATACATTCCATATATACCTAGTTTATTGAGAGTTTTTAGCATAAAGTGCTGTTGAATTTTGTTGAAGGCCTGCTCTGCATCTATTGAGATGATCATGTGGTTTTTGTCTTTGGTTCTGTTTATGTGGCGGATTACATTTATAGGCTTGCTTATGTTGAAACCAGCCTTGCATCTCCGGAATGAAGCCTACTTGATTGTGATGGATAAGCTTTTTATGTGCTGTTGCAATCAGTTTGCTAGTATTTTATTAAAGATTTTTGCATCTATGTTCATCAAGGATATTGGCCTGAAGTTTTCTTTTTTGTTGAGTCTCTGTGGGGTTTTGGTATCAAGGTGATGTTGGTCTCATAAAATGATGTGGGAAGAATTCCCTCTTTTTGGATTGTTTGGAATAATTTCAGAAGGAGTGGTACCAGCTTCTCCTTATATGTCTGGTAGAATTTAGCTGTGAACCCATCTGGACCTGGTCTGTTTTGGCTGATAGGCTGTTAATTGCTGCCTCAACTTCAGCCCTTGTTAGTGGTCTATTCGGGGTTTCAATTTCTTTCTGGTTTAGATTTGGGAGGGTGCAAGTGTCCAGGAATTTATCCACTTTCTCCAGATTTTCTGATTTATGTGCATAGAGTTGTTTCTAGTAATCCCTGTTGGTAGTTTGTATTTCTGTGGAATCAGTAGTAATATCACCTTTATCGTTTTTTATTGCATCTATTTGATTCTTCTCTCTTTTCTTTTTTATTAATCTGAGTAGCAGTCTGT
>NW_016107345.1:7343224-7354713 GCF_001604975.1 Cebus imitator
TTTGGGAGGCTGAGGCAGGTGGATCATGAGGTCAAGAGATCGAGGCCATCATGAGGTCAAGAGATCGAGACCATCCTGGTCAACATGGTGAAACCCCGTCTCTACTAAAAACACAAAACATTAGCTGGGCATGGTGGCGCGTGCCTGTAATCTCAGCTACTCAGGAGGTTGAGGCAGGAGAATTGCCTGAACCCAGGAGGCGGAGGTTGAGGTGAGCCGAGATTGCGCCATTGCACTCCAGCCTGGGTAACAAGAGCGAAACTCAGACTCAAAACAAACAAACAAACAACAACAACAAAAAAACCCAGCTCCCGGATTTATTGATTTTTTGAAGTGTTTTTTGTGTCTCTATCTCCTTCAGTTCTGCTCTGATCTTAGTTGTTTCTTGTCTTCTGCTAGCTTTTGAGTTTTTAAAATCTTGCTCCTCTAGCTCTTTCAATTTTGATGATAGGGTGTCAATTTTAGATCTTTCCTTGCTTCTCATGTGGGCATTTATTCCTATAAATTTTCCTCCAGACACTGCTTTAAGTGTGTCCCAGAGATTCTGGTACATTGTGTGTTCGTTCTCACTGTTTTTGAAGAACATCTTTATTTCTGCCTTTGTTTCATTGTTTATCCAGTCAGCATTCAAGAGGCCAGTGCAGTTTCCATGAAGTTGTGTGGTTCTGAGTTAGTTTCTTAATTCTGTGTTCAAATTTGGTTGCATTGAAATAACGTCTTTTGCGGCACCATCTAGCTATGGAACTGGAGCAATATCCTAAGTGAAATAACTCAGAAACTGAAAATAATAATACCGCGTATTCTCACTTATAAGCGAGATACAGACAGTGGGTGCGCATTATCATAATGATGACAAGAACAGACAGTGAGAATTCTAAAAGGAAGAAGAATGGAAATAGGGTGAGGGTTGAAAAATTACATATTGAGTATAATTTTTACTATTTGGGTGATGGCTACACTAGAAGCCCAAATCTCACTATATCCATGTAACAACCTAGACATCCACCCTCAAATCTATAATTTAAAAAAATTAAAAATAAAAAAATACAAATGTCTATTGGAGCTGTAAGATCATAGTTAACCATATCATATTTTGTGTTAAACAAACAAACAAACAAAAACGCCTTAGAAATTATACAAACCCTGAATGTAACATAAACTATTTTTCCCAATTTGAAAATAATAGAAACCAAAGTGCATTCTAGATTGTTTTAGATTTCTTTATTATAATTTTATAAAAAATATTTTAAAAATATTATTCAACTCAGCTTCCAGTCATACTCTGAATAAACATCCTTTCAAACTTTTTCAGTCATGAAATATATCAACTCTGGTGACATATACAGTCTCATGAATGGTTAACATGATTTTCACAGAAATAGATGATATTTAACTCTCTTGGTGCTATATGTGCCATGTTACTTTCAGCAAATCATTTCAGTAATATAGCATGACAGTCACCTTACAGCAACACTGCAGACACAGTATTCAGGCACTTTATTTTCAGTTCATTTGTGGGAATATTGGACTCATTTGGCAGTAGTACTGAAGTCACATCCATTTATAAGCACCGCAGCGGCATCCACACAACATCTTATAATTGCACTACAAATCGCCTGCCATTGCCATGTGTTTCTCAATTTTCAGTTCTTAGAAGACTTTTCAATTATTATCTGTAAACTTGTTAAATTTACAGTTATTTGTCAACATTTACAACAAAAAAAGATGAGTGCTAAAGATGGGAGAACATGATTATATTTTATTTGACTAATAGTTGGCTTTTTACCTTATGACAATTAATTCCAAAAAGTAAACCCCAATGTTAATACATCATGATGTCATCATTTTACCCATTCTAATGTCAAAATCTTGAATTTTACATACGTATCATCGGAATCAGTTGATAAGTTCTTCTATATTGAAGGCAATATTTCTGGGAAGTCCATAATTGTACTTGCAGCATTATTCACACAAGCTTCCAGTAAGTCTAATTACTTCTTCAAATTGGCTGAAAAGCATTTAGACAGTAGGGCTTTCCGTTGGCCCAGAAGTCATTTGATCTCTTTATGACTTCCCTAAGCTAGCAGCAGCCATTTCATATTGGCTCTGACTGTGAAACAGGCAATGGTGCATCTGTTTTTTGGTTTGTTTTTTAATGGGAAAAACACTTTCTAAGAAGGCAAACTTCATGTCCTTACTTATGCAAGAGTTATGTGTAACCCTTTTAAGATATGTAAATGGATGTACTTCTGGAAAAAAATCAGGTGTCATCTGGATCTAATTCTGAAAGTAGAAGAATGTACCCAGGTCAATTTTATTACTTTTTTATTTTAGTATATATGTGTATAAACATATATACATTTTAGTATATATGTGTATTTTAGTATATAAAATACTACCATGTTGGTTCAGACTGACACTAGTATTTTAAATATAAAATTTAACAATAATTTGGAAAGTGTTCAAATCTTACATCTTAAGTAGTAATAAATAAAACTGAAATCCATTCTTTGTGACATGATCTTCGCTTCCTTGGAGCTTACAAAATATAGCCACCCAATTTTTTAAAATTAGCATATTAATACTTTAATATAAATATAAATGCAAACACTTTTGCATTGCAGTTACTTGGCAAAGCCTTCAAAACATAATTTGCTATATACTTTAATCTCAGGCAAACTTAAGAGTAACATACTCTTATAAAATCTGAGTCATTTACAAAAAATGTTTAAATACATTTTTAAATGTATTAAATCTTTTCCCAATCTCACCATTTTAGAAAATGTTAATTTATAATAAAATTTTTTATAAATAAAGAAGGATTTATTATCAACTGTAAAATCTATTGTAATTGAGATCTGATGTATTTTGAGGTGGTATTTTGGTGGTATTTTATAAATTCAAGTATTTTGAGGTGGTCACTGAACCAACTAGCAATAATAAATCAATTTAAATACTACATATAATCTTTTTTCCTTATCTATAAGATTCATTGTTAGTATTTAAAAAATTAGAAAATACAGAAAATGTTAGATCATTTATTTCAACATTACATGGAATTTGGAATATATACTATATATTCCAAATATATGCAGCTACTATATGCATAAGTATGTGTGTATATACAATAATACACAAAAGTATTTAATTTCAAAGTCTGAAGTTTTAAATGTTTTAAAGTTTTGAAGAGACCTCAAAATGTCTTATATAATGACAATAATAACTCAGTGAAAATCAACATAAAATGTGTTAAGAAATTCATGCTTTTCTCTCTGATATATACAACTTAGAAATGAAAATATTTAATATCTGATAGAAGCGTCATGCACATAACCTTCTATATTCCTGACCACCACCTTTGACTTCTGTATATTCTCTATACTTCACATCTAATCAACTTCCAAATCACGCAAATATCATCTGATTTATTTAACAAATAGCTATGAACAACCACAATATTCCAGGTACTCTGTAGATGCTAAAGCTACAACAATAAAAACCCAAAAGTTATGACTTCTGCCTTCATGGGACATATAGAGGGCACAGGCATCAAAGCAGAAAAATACATAAATCCAATTACAACCTGTGTTATATGCTACTAAGAAAGTTATAATAATCTGTAGTGAGGGGAACTTAACTAAGTTGTTCATAAAGAAATAAAATCATTGTTCATAAAGAAATATCTGAGGAATGATTCATTTATTCAATCAGGAGCAGGAAGGTGACTCACTCCAGGGCCCAAATCCCCGAGGACAAGAGAGGGAAAAGTCAATGCTGTTTAGCACAGAGAGTGATGAGGAGAATAGTATGTGATGAGGAAGAAATTAAGCAATAAGAACCTTATAAAGTAGGAGATTTTTAAAGAGCACTTTAGCTGCTGTGTGCAGAATAAATTAGTGGGAGACAAAAGTATACACAATAAGAACAATGAAGACACCACTGCTATGGTCCAGACCGAAGGTGACAATGACTTGGAGTAAGATAGCGAGGGCTGTGGAAATGGAGAAGAGGGTAAAACTGAGAGATACTTAAAAGTAAGAATCAAAATTACTTGGTAGAGTTGAATATAGGAAATGAGGAAAAAAGAGATAGGAAGGATGACTTCTAGATTTCTGGCATGCATAATTAGATGGGTAGTGCTACCATTCATTAAGATACAGCAATATAGAGTAGGACTCAGAAAAGGAAGGAGAAAATCTATTCCAGTTATGAGTTAACTGACTTTAAAGTTCTTTTAAGACATATAAATAGAAATGTCAAAGAAACAAGTATAGAGACATAAAGATTATAAATAAAATATGGGCTTAATTTTTAACACCAATAATTCAAAGACAGTAAGTGAAATCATGAATTTGAGTGGTAATCACTATGAGTACCTTAACAGATGGAAGGAAAGGGTTTCTCAAAGTCATTTGTTGTGAGTATTGGGAAAAAAATACTGCACCTCAGTGGTTAAGGAATTGAAGAACTAATGTTTAACTGTCTTAAACTGTCCTTCCTATGTTTTAAGGATGACTCAGAGGTTCTCACAGTCTCCTCGAGATTGGGTTTACAATATGAAGTTGGAGCTTTCCAAGGGCACTGAGGAGTGGACGTCTGGTTGGGGTCTAGATGAAAGTTGGGGTGAAGCATTAGAAAGGGCTTTTTCACCTATGCATGCTGAGAGAAAGTCGGGTAACCTGAAGATGCAGACCAGGCTCTGACCAAACCTGCCGGGTCCAGATCACATGCTACACAGAAGCCAAAATTAGCAACCAGGTGAGCACTGATTTGGCAGTCCAATTGGACAATACTAGTAAGGAGAAGCCTAAAGCAGAGAAAAGACTGCAGTGATTAACAGCAACACCAGTGAAAATTCTTTTTTTCAGTAGTACAAAGTCCCTCTTATACATCAGATACCATCTTGGATAAGAAAAGAAGGAAAGTGAAATGAGAAAATTGAAGAATTTAGCATTTTGCCTAAGTGATCCTTTTTATTATTGCATTAAACTAAGACTACTTGATTTCCTTTTTTTAATTTTTTACTTTTTGTGAGTACATAATAGTTGTATTTTTTCCCTATCCTGAGGTTCAAGAGACTCAAGAGGAAGGTCAAGTAACTTAAACACATAATAAATAAGTTAATTTTTAACATACATCTGAGGATAAGTCAAATAAATTTAAGCCTTCATATAAAGTTCTTAAAACCTATATGTAATTTGCTTATAAAAAGCTTGAACCATTTTTATTCCTTTTGATACCAGTGCTCATTTCATCATCATTCTTCATTTTTGGTATTTTTGTTATGAAATTTTATTAAGCTCAGTTTGAGCATTGAAACCATAGAACAGTATCACAAATTATATGGTATCATGTATTCCACAAGATGTGATATTGTTAGATAAGAAGTGCAGTGCATAAACAAATTTATTTAATGTGTTATTTTCATTTATTTAAGCATTTTAATCTGGATTAAAATGGACAAATTTAAGAAAAAGTTCAAAACTAGGATGTAAAAAGGTTGACCTATTGATGAAAACATCGTTAATGTTTTTAATGTTTATTAGTTTGAGATAAAAATATGAGTTTTAGATTTGTAACATCAGTAATTTGTAAAAATTCTTGTGTGTGTATCTATATATCACTTATCTACATATAAAACTTAAACTATAGATAAAAGAAATAAACTTTATATAATCTTACAGTATGCAATTTTTCTTCTGAGCATTATAGGCTTGATTTAGTCCATTTCATACACTATGATTTCAAAATAATATTCAAATATATTTATTAATTAACTACCCTACATTATTAAACAGCTATATTTGTGAACACAAAGGTTTGGGATAAAAACCAAATATAGTCGTTTTAAATAAAGTAGTCCAAAGCATCACCATATTTTATGTTGTAATTAGGTGCTACTGTGGATTTGAATTTTTTTTAAAGCTCAAAAATAAAGTATTTTGAAGCTAATTAACTTCAGTAGTTTCCTAGAGACAAGATGTCTTATTCCTTTTGTTCAGCAGGTGTGTGCATGTCTTAGGCAAGAATAAGACAATTTAGCCGAGGTTGTATTTGATTAGATTGATTAAATATGCATTTTGCTCTGTAAAGACAAGTTTTATGTATATTAGTTGGATACCTATTTCTAAAATCTTTGAGCTTTTCTTTATTTCATGCTGTCTGTTCATGTCTGCCATGGGTTTGAAAAAGGAAACAGGCTGTTTTCCTGAAAATGTGAATATATTTCCAAAACGTGTTCTCTACCTCATCTATGATATTTTGCACCAATAGAGTCTGCATTGCCCATTTTACTGTGAATAGAAAAAAAAATTTATATGTTCACCTTTTGACTGATAAATACCGATGTGAAAAAATACCGATGTGAAGACTATATATTTGCATTTGTTTTTAAATTAGGAAAAGAGTAAATTCTTTTGAAGTAATAATTGCAGGTAACACTTAGAGCTAAGCTTTGTTTTAAGAGCTTCAAATACAGTAATTCATTTAATAGTTACAGAAACCCTACCAGACAGTTATTATTAACTACATTTTATAGCTAAGGAAATGTAGACACAAAGAGGCTGAGTTGCTTGGTCAAAGTACATAACTATAAAAGAGTCAAACTGAGATTTTTAACTCATGCATTTAACCACTAATTCATGTAGTCTCAGTTTGTGTTCTATTACATTTAAGTACCTCCAGACACCCAGAAACCTCCCTCTATATTTTTACCTATGCCAACTCAGCTGCCAGTACTCATCATTTGCACCTCCTCGATATTTCTCTCATTTGTAGCTATGCTGTATTTCCTGTTCTAATTTGCACTGTCATCTCAGTTTGCCTTTTTTTTTTTATAACATCTTCATTGTCTTCCAGTTCCAATCCCATTTGTACACATACATCAGAATAACCATTTTAGCATTCCTTAATAATAGAAATACTTAAAGTAGGAATCGAAGAAAACTTCCTCAGCCTGGTAAATGACATCTATAAAAACAATAACTAGTATCATAATTAATGGTGAAAGACATGACTATGATGTTCTCCATTGCCGCTTTTGTTCAATGCTTTACTAAAAATTTAGGCAGGACAATTAGGGAAGAAAATGAAATAAAAACTTTACCTATTGGGAAAAAAGAAAGATAAATATCTCTATTTGCAGATGACATGGTATTTATGTAAAATCCTGAGAAAAGCACTAAAAAACTATTAACTAATAAATTGGTTCAGAAAGGTTTCAAGATACAAGATCAATACACAAAAATTGCTTTTCTATATGCTTTCAACAAATAATCTAAACAGGAAATTCAGACAATAATTCCATTGGCAATACTACAAAAATATAAAATACATAGGAAAATTTTAACAAAAGAAATAAACCTATCATCTGGAAACAACACATATTGTGAATATGAAAAATAATGAATTTTTACATTAAATTGGCAAATAATATGGTATGTTAATTATATCTCCATAAAGTAGACAGATAGATAAATAGATTACTTTTTAAAAGTACTCCCTTCTCAAAATCCTTCAAGTGCTCTCTCTCTGCCCTACAAATTAGAGACAAAATGCCTGTGCATAAATTAAAAGCTCTTGTGATCTGGCCATTTCTCATTCCATTAATGATAAGTTACAACTAATTATGCCTACTGCCCATATTGTCCATGTATGTTCTCTTCTTCCTGCCTTCTCTACTCAAGAAGTGCCTATCTTTCCACATTTTCATGTAAATCTTTTCTAACTTTTAGTCCTCATCCCCTATGCCGGCTCCTCTCTGAAATAAATGATTCTTTTCTGCTGTATCCAATCTCTTTCTCCTCTGAACCTTCATAAGATTATACTTCTGTACCTCTCTCATATCACTGTTTCTATTTTCTCTCATATCACTCTCTATTTTCTAGCATGGTTGAATCAACTTTATAAAAATTCCTTGAGGGTGGGGTTTCTATCTAATTTCTTTATTTTTTTCACCTCCCACAAAACTAATAAAATAGCCTTTATGCAATTGGTACTCAATAAACACTTTGAATGTGTTAATTATTTATTCAAGAAAGAGAACATGAATAAAAGAAAATAGTAAGCAAATAATCCAACGAATGAATGAATCTTACTTTTTCTCTAAGCTTTTTAACAAAGCATGGTGGATATATTCTGGGTTCTTAGTTGCAAATAACAGCATCTGGTCAGATTAATTTAGATTAAAAATTTTTTTAAGTATATAATCTCACAGAATCTCTGAAAGGGCTGGAGAGCCCTAATTCTCTTTATCAGGAACAAAGCCCAAGCATACTGCAGATGCTGATGTAGGGAAAATGCCACTGGTCCCTACCAGCTGATCAGCACTAATGAGACGCAAGACAGATCACAAAACTCTGTTAATGTCACCCTTGAACTGAACACAAGCTTTAGCTAGATTCTACAGGATTAATATGTGTACCTTCCTAGCACCCACTTTGAATACCCCTCCTTTCAGAATCTATTGCTTGTGGAAAGTCAAATATGTTTAGCAAGGCATGAAACAACTGCAGTCATTCATCAGTGGTCACAGTCACATTTAAGCATAACGTTAAAGATGTCATAGACCTTATATATATTATTCTGAATAAACATTACTCTCATGAAGATGAACTGGAGGTTGAAGGCCTATAATTACCCACCAGCTAGGTACACTGTCATTAGCCATAATGAAAATGTCTCTGAGTTTCCATGTAAGTGAACATTGCTCACCTTACAAGGTAATACTCCTTAGAAATGAGAATTCAACTTTCATGTGTTTGTAGGCTCCAACATTCACTCAATCAGACCAAGAGCATGCCAAATTATTCTTGAGTTTTAATACTGACTTCACAAACTGATGGACTGAAAGAAATAACAACTGAAGTTAAAGATGACTGCAGTGAACATTAAGCAATATCTCTTATCACTCATAAAATGAGGAGAAAAATAGTGTGACAAGGATAACCCTCGGCAGAAGGAACCAAAATATTTGATTTTAATATTATAAGTCTTAGAAAAATTCCTGATTTAGGTTTCTTTTTATGAGCATCTGATGTAATTTTATAGTTATTTACTGCAGTAAAACAAGATAGATGGATATGCTAGTCTTTTACTTAAAAACTGGAAAACTCCAAGAACCTGAAATATCAAAGTCTGAGCATGGTGGAACTGGCACTGTGGGCAAATCATTTAATTACTATTAAGCCTTAGTTTTCTCAAGTCTAAAATACAAAAACGTTGAAATACATCATATGATTGTTGTAGATATTAATTAAATGAGATACATTTAAAGGATCTGAGAGACCGCTTGGCCTATAGTAGGCAATACATAATTAGTAGCTATAACTACTTACTAAAGCATAACATGATTTACATATAAAATATATTTGTAATTTTCTTTATTTTGTTCTGTGTAGTACCTTTCTATGAATAATTTATATACATAGCACAGGCATTATTTTAAGCATTGAACAGGTGGGAAAACTCAGACAAAATGAAGTTAAGTGATTTTACAAGAAGAGCAGGAATGACAGAGCTGCAATTATTCTATGTTACAATTATACTCTTTCTATTAATTAGGGGGGTGGCATACACAAAGGACAAAAAGAGTCAAATTATAATTGACATACAAGAGAAATTAACAAGATAAGAGAGGAAAAGCTCATTTTTAATCCACAAATCTTTAACACACCATTTTTCTTTATAAAAATCATAGACTGCATGAGTATTAAAAGGTATTCATTTTTAGCTACCTGTGATATCCCTTGTCCCCCACATCCACTCTTAATTTTTTTTGCAAAGAATTTTTGGCTAATGGTAAAGCCACACAGAGAAATACTTTATGTTCCAGCTTTGCTTGAAGTCAGGTATAACTATGTGATAAAGTTCTGGCCAAAGGACTATATCAGGAGAGCTCTGTGCAAACTCTGGGCTATTCCTTTTAAAGAAGGGAACCGGCATTCCATTTTCCTTATAATTTATCTGGCTGGCTAGAATGTGGCCATGACTGCAGGAGTTGGAATAGCTTTCTTGGACCGTAAGATGGAAGTTGTCTGCTGAGGATAGCAGAGCAATTAATAGGGAGAAACGAAGTCTCTGAAAACTTTGATGATTAGAGCCACCACCTCAGCTTACAATTGTGTATAAAAGAAAAATAAACTTCTGTCTCATTTAAAAATATAATTATATGTTAATGAAGGTCAACTCATTTATTCTATTGTTGCTACTATCCCTACTCCTACTGTAATGGCACCCTTTACTACAGAATCAAAGGAACCTATCAGACAGGTTATCAGGAACCAGTAGATCAGCATCTGGCCACCCCATTGCATATTTGTCAACTCAGGCAACAAACTCTCAAATGCTAGGATTTTAAATAAATCTCAAAAATTGCAATTTAATACAATTTCTTCTGAACCATGCATAGGTTTTGATTTTTGCTTTACTGCTCCACTGAGTAGCAGAAGAAAAAATAATATATCAATAATCATAATATAATGCTATATCTATATTGCTTATTATAATTTAACTTTTAAATAAAGAATATAAATATTCATAAAATTATTAATTTTTAAAATGTGGTTTAAGAACTATCTGTATTTTATGATGCAGTTTTTGCTTGAAAATATACATTTGTATATTTGTACATAGTTGTATGAATGTGTCTATGTCTATTCAGTGAAAGTTTACACAGCAACTTTTCAGTTGTGGCCTTCGGGAGAGCAATTAAAGATAATACGTAAAGAAGTTTGGCTTTTTAAATTTATACTCGTGTATTAATTGAACTTTTCAATGAGCATTTATAGTTTTTGTTATCTATTTTCATAAAATTTGCTTTAACAATTGTATATGATTCCATCAAAAACAGCCATAAACTATTCCAAATGTAAGGACATAAATACAACAAAATGCATTTTAATTATTTCAATATGTTTTATCTTTTATCTAGTTAACATAAACTATATGAAAAAAATAAACAACAAACAACAACAACATAAAAACCCTCTATACAGATCATCAAAGCAATAGTGAGTACCCAGCAGGAACTTCTCCATATTCAAGAGACTAAGAGTGAAAGCATGGCCAGGCTGCCGTGGTGGCTCAGGCCTGTAATCCCAGCACTTTGGGAGGCCAAGGCAGGTGGATCACGAGTTCAGGAGATAGAGACCAGCCTGGCCAACATGGTGAAACCTCATCTCTACTAAAAATACAAAAATTAGCTGGGCATGGTGGTGCTTGCCTGTAGTCCTAGCTACTGGGGAGGCTGAGACAGGAGAATCACTTGAATCTGGGAGATGGAGTGCAGAGAGGTCACACCGCTGCACTCCAGCCTGGTGAAAGAGTGAGACTCCATTCTAAAAAAAAGACAAGACAAGAAAAGAAAAAAAGGAGTAAAAACAGAAACAGGGTAGGTAATCGCCAAGGTCTACTGACAAATACAAAGTCAGAGTCTATAAAGGAACTGTCTTCCTCATTGTAAACAGTTCAAAATAGGGTGGGTGTGCCAA